>NC_142112.1:1470000-1542500 GCF_056152115.1 Neolamprologus brichardi | reverse complement strand
ATGATGATTATGATAATGATTTATGATTCATGATTTGCATTGTTACATAGAACTGCAGAAAAATGTATTTGATTACCGGTAAACTGAATCGAACTTGATGTGCTAATGGACATTTTTCTGACCTACAGGTCAGGGTTTTTTTCCCCCCTTTGAACTGATCTTCTTCATATTGAAGTGGCGAGCCGGTAGGACCATTCTTCAAAAAGGACTCTTAACAAAAGGACTCTTGCACAGAAAATCACAGCAATTAATTTTTTGTATTAATTGTGGGCATTTGTTTATGTTGTGCGTTGCATTAATTATTTTGTTCCACTTCCCCTTTCCCCCATTTATTCAATATATTTTTGGTACAAGATATTGCAGTCTTTGGTCTCATCATTCACACCATCTGGGCTCCATAAAGAACTATTTCTTCTGCGCGTCAGTCAGTAAACTCATCCATTGCAATAAAGCTAGTCCTTAAATAACTTTGCGTTACACCAGTCACCAGTGAGCATTCCTGTAACTGGTCTCTCAATTGTTCATTTGAACTCTCAATATCAGCCAGCTTCCTTTTCCTTGGGAAAGCCAAGTGTTTCCCTAAGGAAATGATTGGTACCACTGCAATCACCATTATGCAAGGCCTAATTTCTATAAGGTGTGAGCCCCAGCTCAGGGACTGCCCATTGCCCGACTAATATTCCACCTGGCCCAGTTAACATAAAAGCAGACCCACATGCAAAATAAATCCATTTTAAAACGCGACCCTTACTCTAAAACAAACTAGGGAGAAAGTGCAAGAGAAAGGGAAACACTGACACAATCACATGTGCCGCCCATCCTACAGACAGTACAATATAAATTACATTTCAGGGCATTAATACATTCCTTATGTCAAATATATTAAATTACCGTGCCTCTGCTGCTATGTTTGCTGCACAACTTGACTAGTGTCCTCTTAATCACTACTAAAAACACAAAATACAATAAACATCAAACACGTTTCAACAAACTTTTATTTTTTAATTGACTTAAAAACCCGTCTGTACCCTGGCCCTCTGCTGTAGGGTTTGTAGAGCCAGAAGGTTTTTCAGAGTTTTTCTTTGAACACTGTCTGCTTTTCACTCACTTTTAGTCCAGTTCTTGTATCCTTGTACCTGACATTTTGTAAAGAATCTTTTATTTTGTCGTCTTTATTTCTCAGACCAAGACGGTGTAGAATCCCAGATTTTAAGCCAGTCATTATCAGCAGAGGTCTGAAGTGAAACCATTGGGAGACCCTGACTCATGAAATCATACGGTTACTCTGTAACCTTGGTTCTCTGAGTGAGCGATTATCTCTCCACTATGTGGTTGTTACAAAAAAAGTAAATACACATAGAATGTAATGGCAAGCAGCTCTCCATGCATCCATGCTCTTCCTGTATGTATTTTGACTTTGGGAGGATGTCGGAGTATCCGAAGAGAATGAGAGGACATGCAAACTGAAAATGAATCTTTTCTGATGCAGGATTCTCAAATGTCCTGCTCCTTTGTCATTGTTGTATTTTTCATTTTATAATGAGCCAGATGTTATCAGCTGGTGAAAGGTCTGGCCCACAGACAGGATAATTCATCAAAATGAGCTAATATGATGCCACTGAAGCCAGAAGAGAATGCATCTTCGAAGGTCTGGTGAAGAAATACTCAGGCAAGTGAGTCACGCACTAACTCAGGGAGCCTGAGTTAGTGCGTGAGGTTGAGAGGTACCGGCTAGATATAGTCGGGCTCACCTCTACGCATGGCTTGGGCTCTGGAACCTGTCCCCTGGAGAGGGGCTGGACTCTGTCTCAGTCTGGAGTTGCCCCTGGTGAGAGGCGGCGGCCTGGGGTGGGTATCCTAATATCCCCTCGGCTTGCTGCTGGTACGTTGGGGTTCTTCCCGGTGGATGAGAGGGTTTGTTCCCTTCGCCTTCGGGTCAGGGAACGGGTCCTGACTGTCGTCTGTGCTTATGCGCCCAGTGGCAGTTCAGATTACCCAGCCTTCTTAGAGTCCCAGACAGGCCGTCTGTCAGGATGTATTTGTGAATGATATAAAACAGTCGAATATGGTTGAATTCTTTGACTGACTTGACAAAAGCAAAGCTTGCTACTACTGCCTTGTTTAGTTGACAGCATGGCAATGATACAAGATGTATTTCTAAAGACTGCCTACGTTTCATGTTTGCATCAAATATTATCACAATATGTGGAGCGATACCCTTTGAAGATTGGTCAACCTCCTGAGGCTTCACAGCCTTCGATTGCTAATGCTACACATTGATGAATCTTTGTTTTAATGTTAACATTCATCATATAGTTCATTATAATGGATGATATTTAGGACCTTATAATTGCAGAGGAAGAACACTGAATTTTTTTTGTTAGGTCTTTTGTTGTTCCCACGATACCCGTGGTGATAATTCTGTACTTGGTGTTAATGTTAAAAAATATTTTTTTATTAGTGCTGTCAATGGATTTAAAAAAAATTAACTAATTAATCGCACAATTGTCTGTAAATTGTCTGTATATTTAAGCTTGTTACTGACATTCATGCTATATAATGAAGTAAATGCAGAATAAACACAAAGAACGTTAAATGCTTAAATTCAAAGAGAATTTGAATAGTTTTCTTGATCTTTTATCACAGGTTCTCTCCTGTGAAATGCAACTTTTTAAAAAATCTATATACTAATAGGTATGTGTGAGATTATTATACTGCCATATGTTACCTTATGCCTGTAATAAAAAAGATTGAATCATGATTAGGGATGGGTAGCGGTATCAGCACCGGTTCTGACATAAACGGTAGTAACCAGACCAAAAAGCAGCGCACATTTCGGTGCTTTATTTCGGTGCTTTTTTATTTTCCCTGAGATGTCATACACTTTGGATTCTAGCCAATCATTTTACCTTCCCAAGGATAGTACGCGTGAGTAGCTTAATGTTGTTCGTGTGTAATTTACGTTGAGTAGGCTAACCACGTTATTACATTAATGCATGTAAGGTGAACTAGCAAACACCGTCGTAGTTACATGCGGCTGTCTTCTTGTTTGATGGCAGATACTCCCTTCACCCTGGCCAAAAAGGCTAAAATGACCAAAGAAAAAGTGGAAAACAGCTAAACATGAGAGGTTTTTGGACAAAGTTTGTGTTTTTTCCATTCTTTAAGCACCGGTTCGAGCACCGTTTAAGCACCGGCACCGTTTCAAAAGTACCGTTTTGGTACTGGTATCAGATAAAACCTAAATGATACCCATCCCTAATCATGATACTGCTGTAGGCCACATTATACTTCTTATCATAGATTGTGTAATCATTATGTAGTTTTAGTTTGCATTATACTTCTGACTAATGTGAAAATCATTAGATTTATTAGATTGATTTGTATTACATTATACTGCTGATTCACTGTGAATGAGTTACGCTGTTTTATGACATTTCATACTGCTGAGTTATACAGAGAATACGAGTTTGAGTAACGGTCCGATCTGCTGTCACCCTCTTATCAGTATACTTATCAGTGCTGTCAAATAGTGGATTAATTTTGATTAATCACAATTACATATCATTCATTTTTAATCTATATTAATCGCATTTCATTTTGCATGAGCAAACAGACTCGAGAAAGAAGGGAAAATATATGAACTTAACATGTTTATTGAACATCTTGAACTTCATGTTAACAAAAAACAAAAAACACATTTATCCACGCACTCTGTCACTCTGGGGAGGCACTTCAAGTCCTTGAGACGACAAACCAAAGCTATGTAAAGCGCGTGTTCTCAACGACATTAACAGGTCTGCAGTTTGCTGCAATCCACGTGGCAATTGTGTCGGTCAATATGTCCGAGGTCGACTTACTGAGTCCCCGATGCTCCGTGAGCGGTTTGTGGCAAGCTGGGTGACGCGTTAGCCAAAGTGCTAGCAGCATCCCTAACTAACGTATGCTTCACGTCAATGTGATGTTTTAAGATGGGAGTGCTTCGGTGAAAAGAAAAATCCTTCTTGCACAATGTGCATAATGCTTCATGTCGGTCGACTGTTCTGTCTTGTTATTGTTTTAATACTCAAATCTCCCATCGTAGGGCCGATGTGCATTTATCATCTTTCATACTGAGTTGATTGGTTCAGGTGCCCATCACTACCAGATCTACTGCCCATTTGTGCATGTGCGAAGGTAACTCTACTTGGACAAACTGCCCGAAATGCAATGACAGCAGCCCAAGCAGAGAAGCCCAGACCTCCCTCTCCCCAGCCACCTCCTCCAGCTTATCCGGGGGAACACCAAGGCGTTCCCAGGCCAGCCGAGAGATATAATCTCTCCAGCGTGTCCTGGGTCTGCCCCGGGGCCTCCTCCCGGTGGGACATGGACTGAACACCTCACCCAGGAGGCGCCCAGGAATCATCCTTGTCAGATGCCCGAACCACCTCAGCTGGCTCCTTTCCATGTGGAGCAGCAGCGGCTCTACTCTGAGCCCCTCCCAGATGGCTGAACTTCTCACCCTATCTCTGAGGGAGAGGCCAGCCACCCTTCGGAGGAAGCTCATTTCCGCCGCTTGTATCCACAATCTCGTTCTTTTGGTCACTACCCACAGCTCGTGGCCATAGGTGAGGGTAGTGTTTAGTATCATTCTTTTCAGCACAACCTCACGTGTCTGAATTTACAGTCATGTTTTCATTTTGACAGACTGTATTAACACAACTGATCTAAAATCAGACAAAAAACTTAAAATCAGAGTAGAAAAAGTGATATTTTTTACTGTAACAACCACAAACATGTTTATTGAATCATAACTTTAAATGCAAATATAAATTGTCAATTTTAAAATCATATGCACAAGTTTTGCAAACAACAAAGTTATTTGCATCCATTTACCTTTTACCCTTTTTAAATAACCATTTCAAACTATTTACAGAACAATCAGCTGTTCTTCAATAAGATGCCACAAATTATTTGTGCCACTGCAAATATTTCTGTCCACTATAAAGAACATCACAGCTGATACCTGCAGGTCTGACAGCAGCAGGTGTGTCACTGCTGTTTCTACCTGGAGACAGCAGTCGCCTCATTGTTCTGACACACAACACAAAACACTAACTACACAAAACAGCACATTAACTACACACTCCAAACATGTTAAATGTCACAAATCTCTCACATCTCAAAACTCTCTCTCTCTCTCTCACCGTCACTCCTACAACGTCCCCTCTTTTGTTTGTTTGTTTTGCTCATAAGCAGAGAGGTCTCGCTGCGCTGTCCTTAGACAGTAAACGTGACGAAACTATTGAGGAAAAAACGCTGCGTATATATTGTTTATCGTGGTTTTTACGTGGCCACACAGTTTATAAACTGGTATATATCACCTTGTTGCTTTGTCTTTAAGTGATCATGTGATTGACCACGACTACTTTATTCTTCCTCAGTCAAACAGCAGCACTCATGCGATCGTTTTGCCCCCTGAGCTCCAGGTGTTGTGCTAGACAGTGCTCGTGATCACCGTCCGCGGGAGCGCAGCTGCTTAAAGCTGTAGCGTCCAGATTACTTACAGCTACTTCCTGCAGCTGATATAAGATGAGGCTGAACACAGCTTCAACCGTCTGTTTGTTGAAAAATAGTAACACACCACATTTTCTTGTTAGTAACTGTAATGGCATTGTAACGATAGGAATAGTAATTAGATTACTCGTTACTGAAAAAAGTAACACCATTAGTAACGCCATTACTTGTAACGCCGTTATTCCCATCACTGCCCATGATTCACATTCTGAATGTAAATAGTGTGGAGTCAGTGAAACTGTGTGTGTGTGTGTGTGTGTGGTTATTTTCTCATTTATATAGTCTGTGCTATAACCTGTAAATATAAGTAGTGCAGTGTAACTACATTAAGTGTGAACTGTATCAATTTTCAAAGCAACCTCCCTTTGAACGAAAAGCAAAGTAATACAGACTTGATACTTTCAGCAGGTTTTTTAATATATAAAGTGAAAACGTTAGCTTGTACTCCACGTTAGCGTACACATGGTTTGTCGTTAAAGAACTGAAACTCCAAAAAGACATGAAACAAAGTAAAAATCACCCCAAGTTGAAGCGACATGTGTCATTTTAGGAACGTTTAATTGTTGAACAGAAAGGAGTAAGGAGTACATTTCACTAAATGCACTTACAGAGCAATATCGCCGGGCTGCACTGATCTGACATGAGATTATACTGGAAATCAGATACACAGAGCAGGAATAGTGAGTATCAGAAACACAGGTAAAAGAATGAGAGTGTGAGACAGAGAGATGCTGTCAGCATGGCTGCACGATGAAACCAGCTGTAGCTATCAGGTTAAATATAGCAGGGCTCTTCAGAGATAAAAAAATATTCCTCACAGTATTTCTTTTAAGCACATCCATGCATGTCATTGTAAAGCATCCATGACACACTTCAAATGGCACTTCAACAAAGAACAGAAAGAAAAAGAAAAGCGAGCGAGTTGCGTACTTTCATTGACACAGCAGGTATCAGGAGTCGTCGAGGTTCAGACCGTGGAGCAGCCGAGAACATGTGCTGAGCCGGTTTTTCTTTGGGCTGCGTTTGATATTCGTCAGGAGTTTGCACATTACACCAGAGAAGTACAAAATCCCGGTGGGTCATAATCACCAAACAAAACATAGCTGAAATTATATTTCTGTACATGGAAACAAGAAATGTTGTCTCTTCATAAGCAGACGAGGAACAAATATAAAAACAGATCATCTGGCACTAAATACACTTGGCATCTGTCAAATCATGAAGCAACAGAAGAGTGAAAATAAACAAGGTTTTGTTGACAGGCAACGTCTTCACCGAGACAGCACAGTCAGGAGTCCCACGCTCACCTGCAGCAGTACAGTACTAGTATTGTACTAGTGCAGTACTAGTACAATAGTAGTACTGTACTAGTACAGTAGCAGTACAGTAGTAGTTCTAGTTCCAATCAGTGCTTGATTCAAGGTCTATTGAGAGTTTACTCTACCTATCTGACTCATTGTCTCCAGAGGACCATTCCCATGTCTGATTGTTGACCAACATATAAAGTGCTTTCAAAAGATAACATATTCAATTCATATCTATACAATAAATCAATAATTAGAGGATATTATGTGTAGGACTTAAAGAGAGGAAGGGTTAAAAACGGTCTATTCAGGCACGAATAGAGACTCTTTCTCCTGTTCCTTTTCTCCAAGGCTTCTTTTTCCTTACAGTTTTTTTACTTCTTGAAGGGCGTCAGTCTGCCAATGTTGTGCCAGAAGGTGGAGGTCTTGCGCTTGGGCTCAGCCAGCATAAAGACCTGCTGCTGGGGCAAAGCAGAGGGGAGAGAGGGGTGTTTCTGCCTCAGGAGGAAGTCATAATAAGGTCTGGACACCGCTGAGGAGAAGACGAACAACAGATCATTACTTATAATACAATAATAATACATTTTATTTATAGGTTAAGACCCTCAAGGTCACCTTACAGTAGCACAAGAACAATAGCAACAATACAATATAATAAAACATGGCAAAATAAAAAGCATGAAAGTATAAAAGCTGAGCAACGTAAAAGTGGACTAAGACCGAATCAATCGTATGCGGTTTTGAATAGATGGGTTTGAGACGTGATTTAAAAGTGGTGAGAGAGTTCGTCATCTGGTTTAAGTGCATCCAAATTCTTGGAGCTGAACAGCTAAAGGCTCGAGTCCCATGGTAGTCAGGTGGATTAATGAGGTACACCGTAGAGAAGAGAATTACAGTAATCTAAATGTGACATGAGCACTGACAAGTATGGCGGTACTGTGTGGAGTGAGTGAGGGACGAAGGCGGTTAATATTACGGAGATGAAAGTAGGATATGCATTAGGAAACAAGGAAGCATTTCATTATGAGGGTCTGAGGTTGCATTTGTTGTTTAAATCGGTAAAAGTTCAGTATAAACTGTATAAACTAAACCAAGTGAGCGGGAGACTTCTACAAAGAGCCAAACAGGTGAAACAAGAAAAATATTAGATATACACATAATCTGTTGACGTACGCACATGGCAGCAGATCACAAAGTGTGTACTGCCATACTTTTCGATTCGTTATCATCTATGGGCCACTTTTTTACCCCTTTGCTCAGTTCCACTGGTGTCCACTGCAGTCGTGTAGGTGGAGCAGGTCATTTACTAATTGGACTGGTTCTTATATAGCACTTTTCTACTCATCTGAGAACTCAAAGAGCTTTACACAACTTGTGCATTCACCCATTCACACAAACACATTTTTCTAAGTGCTTTACATTCACACACATTCATACTCTGATGGATGCATCGGAGAGCAATTTGGGGTTAGCATCTTGCCCAAGGATATTTGGCATGCAGACTAGGGAATCGAACCACCAACCTTCCGATCAGTAGATGACCTGCTCTACCACCCGAGCTACAGCCACCCCGGTTTGGAAGGTTTAATCCCTGGCTGCTCCCATCTCCAGTCTGCACAGTATCCTTGGGCAAGATATTGAACCCCAAGTTACTCTACGATAAACTGATTGGTGCATACCTTTGGGTTTTCCAGCAGGATGGCTTTTGCAGGCATTCAACATGGCCTGTTTCTTCTGGACCTCTGTGAGAGTGAACCCTGACAAAAAGAAAAGAAAAACAACAGGTTTATTCGTCATCAGACCGAGGGCATTTAAATCAGCTGACTGAAAGTGTCCTTGACAAAATGAATCTGTATCTGTTTAATGCATGTGCCACGACAGTGCTACAACAAACTTGGATTGCCACCATTATTATCATCCCAATGTTCTTAGCATCCATTCATATGAAGACGAACTGACCTGTCTCGCGGTCTTGCTGGACCTGCCTCCTCTCATCAGTAAAGGCTCGGAGCCAGCGCTCTTTCTGCTCAGGCTTCTTAGCACATAGGAGGTGGACTTCATCACCAGCTAGCGAACGCAGTTTCAGAGCATTTTTTACGCTGATGTTGAAGTCTTTCTCCTTACCATCCTCCAGATCTATTACTTCCATGTGGTCCATGTCAATCCGGCCCTTGTAGTAAAGTATGTCTCGGCGCAGGAGGTCCTGCAAAAATAATGGACAGCACATTTAAAGAAGGATTTGTTTTGAACAAGAGTAAAAAGAAAAGTAAACGAAAGCCAACAGGTTTGTTTTGTTTTGTTTTTTTTGTTTAGCACTGTGTCACCTCAACAGTTCTCAACAGCCCGAGAGAAAACCCTAACAATCACATCACCCCTATGAGCAACCACTTGGCAACAGCAGAAAGAACAAACTCCCTTTTAACAGGAAGAAACCTCTGACAGAATCAGGCTCAGGAAGGAGCAGCCAACGGCTGTGACCTGTTAGGAGTAAGACGAGGGAGACTGGTTCACTTCCACAGCATGTCTTTAGTCCTGAGGTAAATAATTACAAATGACTGAATGTTCAAAGGTTGATTCTGGTCATCTGGACGTAACGTTTTGTGGTAGAAACGTTTCGTCATCATCAGGTGACATCTTCAGTCTCAGCTGACTGCAGGTTTCAATCTTATAAACAGTACATTTGCATAATGACTGAAACCAGCCCACTGAAGGAACAATGGGCTGGGAGGTCAGTTCCTTCATCATAATTATGCAAATTCTCATGACCATTGATCAACAACCACTGATCAATGGCCATGAGTACCATAGTCAGCAGTTGTCCTTCTCTCCTGGATCGGCTGGATCTTTCTTTAGGCGTCTTCCCAGCTTTGACAAATGTCCAGCTGGGATAACCACATTTAATCAGGGCCTTTTTCCCACTTTGGCAAGGACTGCCTAAAGCTTGTTCGTCAGTATGAGCAAACAGCACGTAAGATGGCGGATTACAGGAACCACTTGATATTCAGCCTCAGATGCAGACAAAACATGATTACTCCTAAAAGTCTGCAAATGAGCTCTTCAGTTAAAGGCTTCCAGGCAACAAAAATCCTCCAGAAGGCACCGGATCAGCTGCTTAATGAACGGGTGAGGCAAACAAATTTTACCATCGACGTGCTAAAATCTCAAGAGGAGACTGACAATGCTTTTAGAAGAGAGTAGACCAGGCAACAAATGAAGTTTGACTTACTTGTTGTACATCGGAAACCACAGCGAAATACGGAGTGTCCTCAGTGGCCAAAAGAGACAAGGATGCGACACCGAGGATGTGGACAAGTGGGTGAAAAATCTGTCTGACAGACGGCTCACCCAAACAGAGAAAAACATCCTTGCTAAAGGGTTGAATTTTGCTGTCACACTGAGACAAATCCCACTAGTGGAGCTGATCACAGCCACAGAAACAGCAATTCGAAACAACAATATTGCAGAAGTGGAAGCAGAGCAACTACGGACGAAAGTGTCAGCCTGTCTCAGCAATGCAAAGCCCCCAGCATCCAACATCAGCATGGAGGAGAGGAAGGCACTCACCTCACTTAGTAATGACAGCAACATTATCATCCTTCTGACAGACAAGGGTAAGTGCACAGATTTGCTAAACCAGCAAGACTATCATGAGAAAATGTTGTCACTGCTCAGTGATGAAAATACTTATGAGCCCCTGAAACGAAACCCAGGAAGTGGCTACAGGAAGAGGGTGAAAGACTGTCTGAAGCAGTTAGAACAGGACAAGGCTATTGATCGGACCTCAAACCACAGGCTGTACCCAGGGGAGTCTACACCAAGTCTGTATGGTTTACCAAAAATACATAAACAGGGTGCACCTTTAAGACCAATTGTCTGTATGATCAACTTTGTCACCTATAACATCTCCAGGTTTCTGGTTTCGATCCTCAATCGGCTGGTGGGCAGCTCTGAACACCACATCCAGAACACGTTGGATTTTGTTGAGAAGGTGAGAGATGTCACTATGGAGGCTGATGAAACCATGGTCTCGTACAACGTTACATCTCTCTTCACTTGCATCCCAGTCACGGAAGCGTTGGAGGTAGTCCGTAAGAGATTACAGGATGACCCAACCTCAGCAACAGGACCACTCTCAGCATCGACCAAGTGTGTTTGAACTGTGTCTTCATTCCACCTACTTCACATACAAGGGTCAGTACTACAGGCAGAAACATGGGTGTGCCATGGGCTCCCAGTTTCACCCATCGTGGCCAATTTGTACACGGAAGAAGTGGAAAATAGGGCTTTGCTATCCTACCCTGGAACACCACCAAGTCATTGGTTCAGGTATGTGGATGACCCCTAGGTGAAAATCAAATCTCAGGACGTTCCACATTTCACGGATCACATTAACTCGGTGGAGCGACACATCAAATTCACCAGGGAGGATATGAACAGTGGCAGGTTAGCCTTCTTAGACTGTGAGATTTCCATCAGTAATGGGGGACATCTAAAAGCTGACGTGTACCGTAAACCTACACATACGGATCAGTATCTAAGGTTTGAGTCTCATCATCCACTGGAGCACAAACTGGGCGTCATCAGGACGCTACAACACAGAGCGAACACCATCCCCACAGACACAGCAGCCAGGGAGGCAGAAGAACATCAAGAAGGCCCTGAGTAAATGTGGTTATCCCAGCTGGACTTTTGTCAGAGTGGGAAAGGCTCCTAAAGAAAGCTCCAGCCAATCCAGGAGAGAAGAACAACCAATGACTAAGCGAAAACGTGTAGTGATCCCGTACGTGTCAGGACTATCGGAGCAGTTGAGAAACATTTTTTCGAAACACCAGGTATCTGTGGCTGTAAAACCCCAAAACATGTTGCGCCAAAAATTGGTCCACCCCAAGGATCGGGTACCCCGACACAAACACAGTAACATAGTGTACGCTTACGTGAAAAGGGAAAGACCATCTCTGAATGGAGGAGGGGCCTAAGGGTACATCTGTCACCATCTTACAATGCTGTGATTGCAGCCATTCCCCAACTCTCTGTGAATGGGACTCATGGCCATTGATCAGTGGTTGTTGATCAATAATCATGAGAATTTGCATAATCATGATGAAGGAATTGACCTCACAGCCCATTGTTCCTTCATTGGGCTGATTTCAGTCATTATGCAAATGTACTGTTTATAAGATTGGGGAAACCCTTCAATTTGCTGAGACTGAAGAAGTCACCTGGATGAGTGACGAAACGTTTCTCCCAATAAACGCTACGTCCAGATGACCAGAATCAACTTTTGGAGATTTACTGGATGATTGAGCATGCATCAAGACGTAATGACTGAATGCAAAGTGGTGTATAAACAGGGGAGTGAAAAGGAAATGTTCATAGCATCATGGAGAGCCTTAGCAGTAGCCTGAGCCTATTGCTGCGTATTTAAGAGAGAGGCTGGATCAAGTGACCCGAAACAAACGTTATAAAGCTTTATAAAAAAAAAAGGAAAGTGAAAAGTACAAAGAGGGGCTGCCTCCTGATATATGGGGTGATATATGGTAAAATTTGGTGTTTAAGATGAGATGGGGCTTGATTATTCAAGACTTTGTATATGAGGAGTAATTTAACTTTGACTCTTGATTTAATAGCTAAAAATATGGTCTCTTTAGTCCAGGGGTCGGCAACCTGCGGCTCCAGAGCCGCATGCGGCTCTTTAGTCCTTATACTGCGGCTCCGCGTGGTTTGGGAAAATAAATTAGTATTTAGCTGAAGTGTATTTTATTTATGTTAGTTCTTTTTAACTTGTAGTTCTAAATTGGAAGATTATTGTGATATTGAAATATAAAAATAAAATTATATTCTATTATTTTTTCATCGCTCAAAATAAGCGTCACACTCGCGGAAGCCGGTGTACGAAATGCCGTGCATTTACCGAGACTTTCAACCCCAGGTAGGCCAATTATGGATCTTCGGATCCACATTATGTCAGCAGCTCCACCGTGAACTATGTTAAAGACAAACACCGCTCACGCCTGACAGACAACAGCTTACAGTCCTGCGTAAACTGACTTCGTACAGCCCCGATTAGCAGACGCTGTGCGCAGAGGTTCAGGAGCAGAAGTCCCATTGTAAACATATCACGGCAGACCGACGATGTTTGCATGAACACGCTTTTCAGCATCTCTTTATTGACCACTTTTTACACACGGTTGCTGTACACATACAGCCGGCTGTAGCTTTTCACCTCACAACCCGACACACACCAACACCAACACAACAGCACAGATAGCGCAGACGTAAAGGCAGCGAGGCGTGATTGCGGGTGTGGCTCAGGTGCGTCCGCCTCCCCTGCAGCGGCGCTGCAGACCACGCCCTGCCGCACGCATTAACCAGGTAAAATACATATTTAGGCTGAATTTTGCAAATATCTATTTTTAATTTTTCAGCAGCATAGAGCTTTTTTACCAATTATTTTTTAAAAGTCAGGTCAAGGCTCCAACAGCCCAAAGGCGATATAAGGGTGGTGGCTGACAACAGTTTTTGTTTGCTACATGGATCATTTTAGTTCAGCTGGGTGTCTTTCCTTTTGTTATATTTATTTAAGAGTTCAAAATGTGTTAATTACATAAATAAAATGTAATTTTCTCTGTAGCACTTCATGGATTTCATAAGCAACACACCTTAGTTGTTCACACAAAGCATAAAGGTAAAAAACAATAACAGTGTTAGCTTCATTTTAGATGTCAAAAAGTATTTGCGGCTCCCAGTGTTTTCTTTTGCGTGGAAACCGAGTCCAAATGGCTCTTTGGGTGTAAAAGGTTGCAGACCCCTGCTTTAGTCCATGTCAGAAATCTCACTGTAGGATTTTTGATCAGTACAACCTGAAAAATAAAGTATTACAATAGTCTGGCCTCGATGTCATAAATGCATGAAATGTTTTTTTAACATCACTCTGAGATAGGATGATTCTAATTTTAGAGGTACTGTGCAAATGTAAGAAAGCAGTCCTTACTATTTGCTTAATAATGTGCATTACAGGATATAATCTGGACGGCATTATCTTGGCCTCCAGTAACCAGGATAAGTAGCTGGTTAGACACGTGATGTAGATTGGACTCAATACACAGGGCTCAGGAGAAAAGTTTACAAGACAAAGTCAGAAGCAAAGCAAAGGGATTTCCAGTTAGCGAGGCCCATGGCTCCACCACAGTATTTTCTTTCCTCAGCAATCTCTCTTTCAGTAACTCTCTGAAATCCATTTGCAGGTCTCTGCTGCCGAGTGAGCCAACACAGGAGGACTGGAGGATCATGGCATCACATTTCTATGATTTTTAGGGCAGAATATAAAAACTTCGGCATAATCTGAATTTAGAAAGAGATAATTAGAGGTCATCCAGCCTAGAGTTTAACGAATTTGTGAGCTAACCGCTCACGCCTCCACCCACTCACTCCATTAATTGACTCCGGCGCTGAACAGAGTTTTATTGACTTTTCGCTTGCTAAGAAACTTGGCTTAACTGTTGAGCCATGCTCTACGAACCTCCTCCCTGAATGGTTAGCGTTTACCAGATGTCACCCACATTACTAAACTGGTAACATCATTCCGGAAATCATTGAGTTAATCAGTTTGTTTGTTTTTAAGGCTCCACTAACCCATCTGGTTCTTGGCTATCCCTGGCTGTTACAACACAACCCCACTCACTGACTGGAGAAATGGCGGCATTTCTGGATGGAGGGGGGAATGCCACATGACATGCCTAAGATAATGATAATAATAATGGATTGCATTTATATAGCGCTTTTCTAGGCACCCAAAGCGCTTTACAATTCCACTATTCATTCAGTCTCACATTCACACACTGGTGGAGGCAGCTACAGTTGTAGCCACAGCTGCCCTGGGGCAGACTGACAGCAGCGAGGCTGCCATATCGCGCCATCGGCCCCTCTGACCAACACCAGTAGGCGGTAGGTGAAGTGTCTTGCCCAAGGACACAACGACCAGGACAGAGATGGTAAATGGACTAATTCTTATATATAGCACTTTTCTCTCCCAGAGTACTCAAAGCGCCGTATACAACATGCCTCATTCACCCATTCACACCCACCCATGCAAGCACTTCTAAACGCAAGTGCAAACTAATCTACATTCACACACAGTCACACTCCGATGAACGCATCGGAGGGCAATTTGGGGTTAGTATCTTGCCCAAGGACACTAAACATGCAGATTCGGGAAGCCTAGGATCGAACCACCAACCTTCCGATCAGTAGCTGAGCCACAGCCACCCCGAGAGAGCAGGGGGATCGAACCGGCAACCTTCCGGTTACAGATGAGCTTCCCAACCCCCTGAGCTACGGTCGCCCAGATCTGCCACCTCCGCCAACACATCCAAACCTAGCTGCTGTTCCTTCGGTTTATCATGAACTGGCTGAGGTATTTAATAAGGATCGTGCCTCCACACAGGCCCAATGATTGCGCTATTGACTTGCTATCTGGGCACCATTGCCAACCAGTCGACTCTAAAGCCTGTCCCAGCCGTAAAGGGAGGCCATAGAGGAATACATTACCAACTCACTTGTTGCTTGGATAATTCGGCCATCTTCCTCTCCTTTAGGGGCAGGATTTTTCTTCGTGGAAAAGAAAGACAAGTCTGTAAGACCTTGCATTAATTATCGGGGTTTGAACACAATAACTGTTAAAAAAAATACCCGTTGCCTTTGTTGACTTCTGCGTTTGAGCTTCTCCAAGGAATGACAATCTTCAGTAAACTGGACCTCCGGAATGCGTACCATTTGTTTCGCATAAGGGAGGGGAACGAGTGGAAGATGGCCTTCAACACTCATTTGGGGCAATTTGAGTATCTCGTCATGCTGTTTGGGTTAACAAACGTTCTGGCAGTCTTCCAGGCCATCGTTAATGACATTCTCAGAGACTTCATCAACCACTTTGTTTTCGTCTACCTAGATGATATCCTCATCTTCTACAGGTCAGTGGTGGAGCATGAACGGCATGTAAAACTAGTGTTGCAGAGGCTGCTGGAAAACCGTCTGTTTGTTGAAGCTGAGAAGGGTGAGTTTCATGTGAACACTGCTTCCTTCCTCTCTTCCATTATTAAACAGGAAAATCTGAGACCGGATCCAGTAAAAGTCCAAGCTGTCTTGGAGTGGTCCACACCACCAAACTGCAAACAGCTTCAACGATTCCTGGGGTTTGCAAATGTCTATCGTCGCTTCATTCACGACTTCAGTCAAATTGTCTCACCTCACCTCTCCAAACGTCCTGTTTCAGTGGGGGCAGGCAGCCCATGAGGTTTTTGCTCACGTGAAGCAACCTTTCGCTTTGGTGCCCATTCTCACCCAGCTTAATCGCACCTGACCCTTCATCGTGGAGGTGGAACTTAGTCAACAGACTGAAGGTAAACTCCATCCATGTGTTCACAGAACAAAATTACGACGTTGGCGACAGAGAGCTACTGGATATGGTAAAATGGTAAATGGCCTGTATTTATATAGCACTTTACTAGTCCCTAAGGACCCCAAAGCGCTTTACATATCCAGTCATCCACCCATTCACACACTGGTGATGGCAGCTACATTGTAGCCACAGCCACCCTGGGGCGCACTGACAGAGGCGAGGCTGCCGGACACTGGCGCCACCGGGCCCTCTGACCACCACCAGTAGGCAACGGGTGAAGTGTCTTGCCCAAGGACACAACGACTGACTGTCCAAGCCGGGGCTCAAACCGGCAACCTTCCGATTACAAGGCGAACTCCAAACTCTTGAGCCACGATCAAGTTAGTGCTGGAGGAGTGGCGGCAATGGCTTGAGGGAACAGCACAGCCTTTCACTGTGTGGATAGACCACAAGAACCTCGCCTACCTTCAGTCAGCAAAACGGCTTAATGCGCGCCAAGCCAGGTGGGCACTATTTTTCACACGGTTCAGTTTCTCAATTACCTCCTGGCCTGGGTCCCAAAACGTCAAGCTAGATGCTTTATCACACCAGTTTTCACCTTCTGAGGAGGCTCGAGTGGAAACACTGGTCTTTCCTAGGGGCTGTGTAATAGGAGGACTCCCCTGGGAAATTGAGTCAGTGGTATGGCAGCATACCAAACCTGATCCTGGGACAGGACCCCCGGACCGGCTCTATGTCCCTTCATCCATGCAGGCCCAGGTGCTCCAATGGGCATGATTCTCGTGTCATCCTGGAATCCAACGCACCATCTCGTTCCTGGGAGCCTGTTCTGGTGACTTTAGCTCAAGACGCCCGAGAGTATGTAAAAGCCTGCACCATCTATCCCCAAAATAAATCCCTGACCTCTCCTTCGGCAGGCCTGCTCCAACCGCTACCAACCCCAGGCCCTCTTGATCACACATTGCCCTGGACTTTTTGACAGGCCTTCCACCTTCACCAGGAAACATGGTAATTCTGTCTATTATTGATCGCTTTTCCAAAGCAGCACATTTTGCAGCATTACCTAAGCTCCCCACAGCACTCGAGATGGACCAGCTGCTGATAGATCACTTGTTCCACCTGCATGCAATCCCTTCAGATGTCGTCTCCAACCGTGGACCTCAGTTCACGTCAAAGGTATGGAAGGAATTCTGCTTCACCATTGGTGCCCAGGTCAGTCTCTCATCAGGTTATCACCCCCAAACCAATGGTCAGACAGACAGGCTGAACAAGGAACTAGAGCCCTCTCCCCATTATTCACTGTGCATATGTATATATGTCCCTTTAAATAAATGTTTTCACTTTTCACTAGATTTGGAGTTTTGGAGTCCTGCGATTGAGACCTGCACCAAACAAACCTTGACAATTCAGTTAATGATCCATCTCAGTACATAAATACCACCATTTTTCTTCTTCCACTGACCAAACTGTCTTCTTCTTGTGGAATAAAGTGAATTATTATTAGAAAATTATAGAAATTTATTTGTATTTAGAATACAAATTAAGCCTATTGCTTGACACATTAGTATTACCTTCCACAGACACCTTGAGGGGACTGTTGTTGTGTTTTGGCGCTATATAAATAACACCTGATACACAACCATGAATAACCTTTTCTTTTGTACATATACACTGATGCCCCTTTCTCCTGGCTCTTAGGGTGATTCTTGCCACATGCTTTTATCAATACCTCACAAAATGACATCCATTGTAGAAAAAAAGGGCACCTTTTTACAGTACACCATCTGATGGTCAAAAAGGAAAAACATTCTCTGTTGGCTCTTAGCCTGAGGCAGGGATAGCTTGGTCAGCTCTCCCGAAAAGATGAGCTCAGAGCTTCTGCTGAGGACATCTTCACCCTGTAAAGTTTAAAGCACACATGCAGCTATTACTATTCTCAGACATGCTGCAGTTAATAGTAAGTGTTGGAGAAATGTTAGAAAAAAGATGCTTCATTACCCACCTCAAAATCCTCAACGGAGCTCTGCCACTGAGCGATCTTGTCGATGTTCTCAAGGCGCCGTTTTCTCTCATTTATAAGCCTGGCAACATTCTTCATGGCATTCAAAGCTGCCTCCACGTCTTTGTAGTCCCTAAAGTTTAGAGAGTGACATGCATTTGGATTATAAAGTAAGTATTTGTGGTGATTCCATAACACACTCTTTATATTTTCTGTGAAGCACAACTGTTGCATCCGCCATGCCGCAGAACTCCATTATTAAACAACTGTTAAAGCAATCACTGAGTTGTTGAACAGGGTGTCGTGTTACAGTTACAGTATAGTGTGGTTTCGGACAACCTGTCAGAAAATGGGGCTTTCTGTTGAAAAAAACTAAAACGCTGTGTCTGTTAGTCTTTTCAGACAGAAAACCAACTAATTTATCAGAGGTCACCTTAGAGTGAAGGAGAAAGATGACATTTTATCAGTAACTGTAAACCTTCTGTGCCTCACTTCACAAAATATCTTTAACAAATGCACCATTTTATTTCAGTTCAATTGAATTGAATTTATAAAGTGCCAATCCACAACAAAAGTCGCCTCAAGGCCTTTTATACTGTAGGGTGATAAAGACCCTACAATGTTAGAAAGAAAATCCCAACAATCAAATGAGCCCCCATGAGCGGGAAGGAGAAACTCCCTTTGAATGGGAAAAATCTCAGGTGGAGCCAGGCTGAGGGGAGGGCCAGCCATCTGAGGTGAGGGGATAGAGAAGCAGAGAGACACAGAGTCATAGTTACTAATGAGTGACTGAATCATTCATGAATGAATGAATAAATCCGCTGTGTATAAAGCCACAGAGAGTGAATGAAGAAGAAATGGTCAGTGAATCATGGGAACCCCCCAGCAGCCTAAACCTATTTCAGCATATCTAAGGGATGATTCAGTGTCACGTGATCCAGCCCTACCTATACGCTTTAAAAAAGGAAAGTTTTAGGCCTAATCTAAAAGTACAAATAGCGTCTGTCTCCTAATCCCAGACTGTGAGCTACTGATATCCCATTCCCCCAACTCTCAATTATGATAGTATGGTATTATGAGGTCTTTAAGATAAGATGATTATTCAACATTTTGTATGTAAGGAGAAGGTTGTTAAATTGGGGGATTTACAGAGAGCCCATGGGGAGAAATATGGTTTATCTTCTTAGTCCCTCCAGCCTTCTCAGCTGAAGGCTTTTCAGGGAGATAATACTGGATTTTCAGTAGTTAACACTAGAAGTAATAAATGCATGAACTGACAGAATCTTCTAGTGATATTGCACAAATACATAACAGTAGTTATGTGTACAGTCAAGGACATGGCCTGATTAAAAAATGACACAGGTTCCTCAAAGGGCTGCTAGAGGCCAAGGTAAGTCCAGTATCTGGTTTGACATAATGTTTTTAAGATTCCTGCGGCCAAATGAAAAAAAAAAACTCAGTTCAGAGGTAAATTAATCATATTTAAAGTTGGGCTATCACTTAATGATCAGACTTAGAGCAGTCTTTAGTTCTAAGAGACATGTTTACATGTTAGAGAAAGTCAATATAAGCAGCTATTAAAGCTGTTGTATTTACTGGTACATCCTTGGAAAGGGTGTGAAATTTACTCTAATTGTTAGAAAAATAATAATCATTAGTCTTTACTATTAAAGTCTAAAGGAAGACTCCATTCAGCAGAGTGTGTTAAAAAGAAACCTATCATTGACAGATAGTAAGATGTCCGAGCTCTACAGAAGACTTTTCCTTCAGAGTGTTGGATTGTGTGTGATGAGGACACAGAGGCAGGCGGAGGTTTGAACAGAAGCGAGCCCTTTATTGAACCGATGGAACAGGTACAAAACAAAGGCAAAAGTCCAAGTGTCAATGGGAACTATTGAAAAACTAAACTTGGAACGACAGAAACCAGAAGATAACAGGACACTCTGATAAGGGGACCTGACACCAAATAAACACAGGAGGGTGGTCAGGGGAAGTGGAGACACATGGGAACACAGCTGAAGCAAACAGACGAGATAGGGGAAGCAAAACTGAACATGCACGAGACAAGGGGCTGACAAAATAAAACAGGAAAAACAACACGGAGAGAGTGAGGGACACGGAGAGACGAAGACAACCTCGACACAAAAGGGAACTGAGAATGAACGAGGACTAAGAACTAGAAATATAGACAATAACCCAGGAAGCACGGGGGGACATCAAAGGCACGAACAAATCCAGATAAATCCAGAACACTTTTCTCAAAACACAATACAATATTGATTCAGAAGTCCAACAAACAAAACATACGATGAAACAGACCCAGGGATCCTAAACTATAGTATTGCTATGTAAAGCAAAACACAGATATTCCAGGTCAAATTAAGGTCTTCCAAAGGCACGATAGCCTCTCCAGCCTATGAGTTATGTGTTTAAGTTAAATGCAGTGTCATTTCAACATATAAATGGATGAACAACATTATTTGACTGGGCACTAAACCTGACAAAAAAGTCAGAGACATCAGATAAACACACTGAAGATGATGGAAACAACTAAAACTGTCTTTGTCTTGTCCAGTTAGAGTGGACAAGGATAAATAGAGTTTTAATTCACCTTTAACAGTGATGGATGGATGGATGGATGGATGGATGGATGGATGGATGGTTGGATGGATGGTTGGATGGATGGATGGTTGTTTGCCGATTTTGGTTTGGAGTTTGCTTGTATGGGAGCAGACACGGTCTCTACGGGGATGGAGTTTTGGGGGTTTGCTGGAGGGTGTTGCTATAGGTCATCAGAACAGCCTGGCGCTAAACTGCAGAGCCTTGGATTGGTTCTGCTGCAGCCCATTACCTGCATGTCATTCCCACACACTCTTTCCTCCCTTGCTTTACTCTTCACTCATTGCACTGTGCAAAGAATGAACAGTAAAGGCAAAAATAAATCAATCAGTTTAAATAAATACTGATAAAATACAGTGACCAGCTCTAATGAAATTATGTATTTGCACATTTTAAGTACATTTAAGGTGATGCACTTGCATTTATATTGTGCTCTTCTAGTCATACTGATGCTGCAGTGCTTTAGACTTTCTTTTGGGCACTCCTCCCTCTAGGGCAGTGGTGGGCAACTCCAGGCCTCGAGGGCCGGTGTCCTGCAGGTTTTAGATCTCACCCTGGGTCAACACACCTGAATCAGATGATTAGTTCATCACCAGGCCTCTGGAGAACTTCAAGACATGTTGTGGATTTAGCCATTTAAACCAGCTGTGTTGGATCAAGGACACGTCTAAAACCTGCAGGACACCGGCCCTCGAGGCCTGGAGTTGCCCACCACTGCTCTCAGTGGTTTGTTCACCTCAATCTCAGGTCATACATCCTCATCTGTCACACTAATCCTCTGCATGTCTTCCTTCACTACATCAATAAGCCTTTCTTCCTCCTGCCTGACTAGTCCATCTTGAAGATTCACTGTCATGGACTCTGGGGTGTTGGCCGAGTTTGATCCTGAATGCTTCTTCTCAGTTTCCTGTGCCGTAGTTGCTAGCTTACTTTTTTAACTTTCACATTTTCCTCATTAGATTTGTGTTGTGTTTTATGGATTTTTTTTAGGCTTACAAAACAGATTGTATTCTGTTTATTGGGCACTTTTGTGTATCTGCCTTGTCTATGGACAATGTAGGATGACCATTAACCTAACATGCATGAAATTGAACTAGAAAGAAACTGGAACATGCAGGTAGACATGCAATTCTCCACACAGAATCCATCTCATACTAATATATTATTCTTGTTTTCCTCTTATGGAAGTTTCCGTGACCCCTGGTCTCTATATGTTCCTCCCTGAGCCTGGTTCAGCCACACGTCTGAAGATTTAAGAGGTCTTCCTGTTAAAAGGGAGTTCTTCCTTCTCGCTGTAGGCAATCATTGTTGAAATTCAGTTTAAGGCAGAGGCTCTTTTTTTATATCCCACTAAGATTTAAGGCTGCATCACTCTTAAGAATGAAGATGAAACCCAAAGAGTGTAAAAGTAAAACTTCAGATGACTGCATCTGACCACGTGATGCCCTGGTTAAGCCTTTAGGAAATCTTCAATTTTGAAATATCTCCCAACTTGTGATTCTGTTATTCTGTTGTACTCACACGGGCAACTGTTGAAATTAAGAAAAAGTCATTAAGCTATTTTAGCGCTTTCATTTGGAGGAAAAGCTTTGTTGGTGACACAGAAAAGCATGTGACTGTCTGCATGGATTTTTGGACTCGTCTACTGATGAAATGTACGTCACAGAGAGGAGCCAACTGGACCCTCACTAGCTCGGGAGCACTTAAATTCTGACAGTTTGTCAAAGAGCTTACGGTCACCTGTGCTGTGGGTTGGTATATTTGAGCAGTTCTGCCAGCTGCAGCGGGTACTTGCAGATCTTCTGAACTGGAGTCAGCAAAAAACCATCCAAAGATATGTCAATCATCTTCTGAAGCAGTCGGCAAGCCTCAAAGAAGAATACATACTTGTTGACCTTCATCAACTTGGAGAGTTGGATGCAGGCATTGGGGTGGTTGTTGCAATACTCTGAATAGATCTGGAAATCTGTTTGCTGAACACACACAACAACACATCGGGCTAGAGGTGAGAGAACGGTGTGGGAAGAGTGTTCAACATGTGACTGAAAACACCTCAGACCTGTCATGAAACATCATAAAGCATTTTCAATTAATCAGGCAAAATAATGTAATATAAGCACTATGACATGGACAACTGAGAAGGAAGGTGTGTGTGTGGGTTAACTGGTTTTCTAAAGGTTTTAAGAAAACCAGTTGAAGATCTTTTGTTGTTGTTTTTTGATTCAGCTTACATGTTCAAGGAAGCAGCAACCAATCTCACTCAGATGTGGCTGCTCCTTGTTGAACTTCTGCTCGAGACCTTTGAGGAACTTCCTCTGGAATCGGTAGATCTCTTCGATATTCCCAAAGATGGTACGAAGCTGCTCTTCAGTGAACATGTCTGTCCTTTTGCGGCACTGTTTGATGTAACCCTGAGGGACAGAGACAGGAGGAAAGCCTGATGTTAGATGTCAAACATGCACAGAGCTCAGTGTGTTCACAGACTAACTATTCTCTCTCATCATTGGTCATTTGTACATTTCAGACTATCTCAGAGTTCAGGCCCAGATTTCCTGATGCTGGAGGACAGATTTCCAAAGTTCTTTTTCCTACATTCAGGTTTGGGGGCCAAATAAAGGGACAGAATCACTGACAGGGTCTTGCTGGGGGGCCTTGGGCTCTGGTGGAGAACGTCCAATGTGTTTTTTTGCTCAGCATGCTGCTGTCCACTGCAGCTTTGCTGTTGGTTGCAGCCACTTGGGGCCTCTGGGCTTATGTTGGTTCTCATTATGCACATGCTCACCGCCCCCCCAATCAAAATGGGCCACAGTATTATTATTTCAGTAGTAATAAGAATGAAGTTTATGAAGTTTAGGAGTATACTTGCCAACATTTAGATGTAAAATGTTCTTTGTGTAAGTGCAGATGGGTGTGAGAACTGGAAAAGCGTTTTTTTAAACTTGTTATAAAAATGTATATGCAAAAACTACTGCTATGTGAAATTAAACTGGTGAGGTAAAATATAACTGTTGGTGAATGTTTTGCTAATCAAAAACTGAACCCTTCTAAAAGAAGAACGTAGTGTAACTCATACCAGTGATGTTGGAAGTGAGACAACTGTTGCTGTGATTTGGCACAATATGAATACAACTGATGCTGAACTGATGCTGGCGTCATCACATTTTGAAAATTTCTTCAATACAGTTTAATATTGTCCTGGAGATCAAATAAGGTCAAACTTTCCTAAAATGTCTTTTTGTATTTAAAAATAAATTCTGTTACCTTTGCTTTTATTGGCAAGATTTAGGGAATGAAACTGGTATATGGCAAAAAATAATGAAAACCTGAAATTCCATTTTAAGCAATAAATTGCCCAAAAAAATTATAATGTAAGTTAATTTAACACTCCATTTTCAAAATAGATAGATAGATATGTCATTAAAGGAAAGAGCCAGAAAACTCATAAATGTATGCAAAGCCAGAGTAAATAGGGAGTGAGTGCTTTGGTGGACTTCTGCATTCTTGGAGTATTAACCTTTGTTTCTCTTCCACAGGTGTCTTTGGTCCTGTCTCCCTCTCCTCAAACCAAACTGGCCGCCCCCTCCATGAGGGAGGTTTCTTCCTTTTAAAAGGGAGTTTTTCCTTCCCACTGTTGCCAGGTGCTTGATCTTTGGGGCTCCTGTATTATTGTAGGGTCTCTGTTGCACATTGTAAAGGGTCTTGAGGCAAATCTAGTTGTGATTAGGTGATGTATAAATAAAACTGAACTGAATCCTTACATTAAAGTTCTGACCTGGAAGATGACATGTTTGTCGAAAATGTGACTCTGGCTTGTTGTACACTTTAATAAAGAAGCATTGTTTTTTTTTGTTTTTTGTTTTTTTACAAAATATTGCATGTTTTAAAGTCTTGCTCTTAAAAAAAGAAACAACAAAAGCTAAGAGAGGGTTGTAATTCATTCAGCAAGTCCCTGTGCTGGTCTGTACTCTGCCCACAGTCCACAGACATGATTTACTCGTAAATATCTACATTTCATAGATATTAATGTGAATGTAAATGACAGTTTGTCCTTATTTGTCAGCCCTGTGATCAATCCTCAGGCCTCTTATGCATTAACAGCTCAGTGACACTCAGGTGCTGGAGCTTGTACAAGCGGTAAAGAAAATGAATGGAAGGATGTGACCTGTGTATACATTATCATACAGCCTAGACTTGAATCAGGCTGCAGGTTAAATACTGTGGGGAGTGTGTAGACTGTAATACAGTTATTCACAATAAAGTTTGAGCTGGTCAAGCAGATAATGGGATGAGAAAAATGTCAAAATGAGCTGGTCAATGAAACTACGGGAGGATTTAGACATTTAGAGGGTTGGCAGGTGTATTGGAGACATACAAGAGAGTTAAGCAGAAAAAGTTCCTCATCTAGAAATAGATTTGTAGATGAAGCTCGAACAGATGTGTCCCCAGTAAAACACCAATCAATTTCAATGCAAACCTCACAGATGTCTTTCAGGTGCTTGATGTAGTCTCTCTCTGTGCTCATAATCTCATTGATGACATTTGTTCTCATCTGCTCTTTGCAGGGTAACCCAGGTCCCAGCAACAGGCCCAGACTTGCCCGGTCCTCTTGTCCAGCCTGAGCCTCCTCTAGGTGGGCCAGATACTCGTCCATGGGTTCGTCCTGGTTCACACGCAACTGGAGAATGCAGGCAGTGTTAAAAGTATGCAATGGACTCTAAGTGGCTCAAATAATAACCCTGTCTGTCCTCTTTTTCTTCACAGATGCCAAAGTTTAACAGCAGTTTGATGTCTTTTGATATATATCCTGTATATCCTTACCTGGAGGATTGAACATGCACCAGAGTACAGTCAGAACAGTTTCTCACCCGTACAAAGCTGGCAGGGAACCAGCCCTCACTGTCCATGATGCGACCCCACCACCACTCCTTGTTAGTTGCATCCACTACTTCAATGACATCACCAGCCTTGAAACCTAGCTCCTGGTCATCCATGGTAACATGGTCCCAGAGCCCCTCTGCATACACCACACTGCCATCACTGATGAGCTGCAGAGAAACGACAACAGGAGGGACTGTGGTCACGTACAATCAACTTCTAGTTGGGACTGCAGTAGAGTCGTGGTTACAGGATTAATGTAAGAACTATTTCAGCCCTGTAGCCAGGTACACGTGTGGTCTAAAGCTTGCATACACGCTTCATGGGCATGAATGTTGTGCTCATTTTGGGCATTGATTTCTTTTAACTGTTCCTTTTCTTAGGGTGACATGAGTGTACACATCTTTACTACATCCTGGGTCTGTTTACTCAGTGAGTTTAAGCTTTTTGGTTTGTAGCTTTTCTTTCTTTAAATCTCTTATTCTTGGTTTTCCTAGGGTTTGTATTTTTCCATGTACTTTTTCAGTTTCCTGTTTCTGGAATCGGATCTACTTTAGGCACTCATGTAATTAACACTCATCTTTACGGACACCTCCATCATTTGAGTCTGCACGCTTCCACCACAGCACAGCAGAATTTCATGTAATGACTTAAAAAAAAACAAGTTTTAACATATTTTTGAATTTTTTCTAATTCACACAGGGTCAAAAGTCTACATACAGCCATACTGATATCTGGTAAAATATCTCTTAGTAGGGTGCACCTCAACCAGACACTTTAGATATGTCCACTCTTCTTAGCATAAGTGCTAGAGGTCACTTAAATTCATTGGTTTCCTGCTATGGCCCTGGCTTTAAGCACCGTCTGCACATTTTCAAAAGGATTAAAGTCAAAGGCCATTTCTAAACAGCTGCAGATTCCAGGATTCAATTTCAGCTCAATTTTATTTATATAGCACCAAATACCATCACAGGATCAACAGCTCAAAGTGTATGTAAGCACAAGTTAAACGGATATGTCACTGCTTTACCAAGATCTCAAAGAAGACCAGAACTGCTAACCTGAGACGAGAACAACTTGGTAGTATGTTCAGGAACAACCCAGGAGCCGTTAACGACTGTGTGTGCTATCATTTTGTGTTTTGACAGCGTCCACAGAATGAAAAATCACAGAGAAGCTAAAATCAAAGTAAACTTAGAAGGAGATACATTATGGAAGAAGAAGAAACAGAGGAAGAAACGGTAAATGGACTAGTTCTTATAAAGCGCTTTTCTACTCTCTCTAGTGCTCTATCCAACACGTCGCATTCACCCCATACACACCCATTCACACAAGCACTATTATCTATACGGTGAGTGCTTTCTAACTATCATTCATACGCATTCAAACTCCGATGGATGCATCGGAGAGCAAGTTGGGGTTAGCATCTTGCCCAAGGATATTTGGCATGCAAACTGGGGAAGCCAGGGATCAAACCACCAACCTTCCGATCAGCAGCTGACCTGCTAACCTCCTGAGCTACAGCCACCCCTCCCAGGTGGGAGCAATGTTACTGAGGAAAACTCTGAGGTGATCATCACGGTGCCTTGAATGCTCCACCAGGTCATTGCGCCATCATGGCTTCAGGCTTACAAAGACCATGCATAATTTTGCTCAGCCTCACATTTCTGAAGACACAACATGAATCCTGATGTATCAGCTGAGCATCCCTCCTCTCTGCTCACTTGATTTAGATTTTAATGACACAGCAGGACCTCATCTGAATGTTAATAAAATATAAAAATTATAACAGATAAAAATACATCTCTTAATGAGGGTTGTGCTGATGGAAAATGATGACAGAAGCTGACTGACAATAGCCAGTCAATGGGATTTTTAAGTCGTTTCAACACTGGCCCGTTAAACATCAGAATTGTAATAAACCGATTCTGCTCGTGACCCAACACATCTGCTAACACAGATGTATGTGTGTGTGCATAGACACAGACACACACAATCGTACCCACACTTCTGCTCTGACAGTAATGTGCCTGTATGGAGCAGTTACAAAGTCCCATTGCCACTGGAAAAACATCAAACCAGGGGTGTCAAACATAAGGCCCGGGGCACAGAATTGGCCTGAGCAAATACCCAAATCCGGCACATTGGATGACACTGGAAAATGCAAAGGAGGACATGAATTTTGAGCTTTTAATCGAATTTTTACAAGCATTACAGCTTAACTTACAGATAAAGACCTTACCAATAGCAATTCATCCTAGATGAAAGTAATCAAATTGATTTAGATATATATTTCTGTAGTTTTAGTGCTCTAATAGGGTGATATGGTACTACAAGGTCATTAAGATAAGATGGGGCCTGATTATTTAAGACCTTGTATGTGAGGAGCAGGATTTTGAATTCTGGATTTAACAGGAAGCCAAAACAGGAGAAATATGCTCTCTCTTTCTAGTCCCTGTCAGTACTCTTGCTGCAGCATTTTGGATTAACTGAAGGCTTTTCAGGGAGTTTTTAGGACTTCCTGATAATAATGAATTACAGTCGTCCAGGCTGGAAGTAATAAATGCATGAACTAGTTTTTCAGCGTCACTCTGAGACAGGATATTTCTAATTTTAGAGATGTTGCACAAATGGAAGAAAGCAGTCTTACATATTTGTTTAATATGTGCGTTGAAGGACATGTCCTGGTCAAAAATGACTCCAAGGTTCCTCACAGTGTTACTGGAGGCCAAGGTAATGCCATCCAGAGTAAGAATCTGGTTAGATACCATATTTCTAAGCTTTTCAGCGCCGAATACAATGACCTCTGTTTGATCTGAATTAAGAAGCAGAAAGTTAGTGGCCATCCAGGTCTTTATGTCTTTAAGACATTCCTGCAGTTTAACTAATTGGTGTGTGTTATCTGGCTTCATGGACAGATAGAGCTGGGTGTCATCTGCATAGCAGTGTAAATGTATGCTATGTCTTCTAATGATGCTGCCTTAGGGAAGCATGTATAATGTAAACAGAATTGGTCCTAGCACTGAACCCTGTGGAACTCCATAATTGACCTCAGTGTGTGAAGAGGACTCTCCAGAGTGTGATTAAAGTGGTGGGTGGGTTCTTTTACATTTTGAGAGAGATTAATAACTAATAGCAGGTTAAATGCTGTGTTGAGGCTGTCATTTTTATCATCCCCACTTGGGGGACGCTCCCATAGGGCTTAAAATCTGAGACTCTCCACCAGCTGCTCTTAAAACCGAAGAAGCTTCTGTGATGAGAGGTGAAACGTCTTCAAGAAACTTCAGACGCTTTTCTTTCCAAGCTCCTTAGACTACTGAGATCCTTCATAGATAGGCTACATCCACGTGGTTGTTAAAATCACCCACAATAATTGGGTGAAGTAGAACCGCTCAGTGCATCATGGACTTAGACTCATTGTAGCATAACTAAAGGAGGAGTCAGCGTCATCTGATAGAGCCCTAACTATATGCTTTATAAAAATGGAAAGTTTTAAGTCTAAAAGTAGAGAGGGTGGAGGAAACTTGTGTTTGGGCAAACTTGTGTTTGGGCTGTGTGTTTTTGCCCTGGTTTCTAGATCTAGGGACTGCCCAATGTTAAAATTTCAGGGAACATGAAAGTTATGGTGGAGAGTGGGTAGGTGGTTGCAGCTGCAGGTCACAATTACTGTCTCTGAAAAAGAATCTGAAGATGAGCTAGAGATTGTGGACAGGAAGACAAGAAATCAGCTGACATCTGGAAAGCTGGAATGAAGAGGTGACAGAATACTACTGAATGAAGCATAGACTAAACACTAACAGGAAAACCACTTTATCACTGAGTGGGTGAAGACAATCTGGAAATGAATAAATACCACCCGCTCAATGAGGGGATGCTGATTAGGTATGAGGGGAAGAATCTAACTCCACAACTCCACTCCTTAGAAGGAAACAACAGCTCCAACACATAACAAAAAACAACCTAAAAATACCCTGGCCATGAAAGTACCCCCCAGCCCCAACAGTTGCCACCAGGTGGCTACCTGGCTTGCCTGGATGAGCCCTATGAAGGTCTATAAAAGGATCCATAATGAAAGACTGGGGAATCCAGAATCTGTCCTCCAGGCCATAGCCCTCTCAGTCCACCAGAAACTGAAGACCCCCACCCCGCTGCCAGACGTCCACAATCTTGTGAATGGATAAGAATTGGACAATTGTCCACCAACTGGGTGAGGAGACTTGGTAGGAGTCACAGTACGCTGGAAGAAATGGTCTTAATCTGGGAGACATTGAACGAGGGATGTATTTTCATAGCTGCTGGAAGCTTTAAGCGGATTGCAGACAGGTTGATAATGTGCACAATTTCAAACGGGCCGATAAATCCTGTCCTTCAACGACAACCAGACTTTTTGAGCAACTGCATAGGACAGAGCCAGGGTCCTATGCTGATCAGCCAAGCAGAGGTTTTGTTCGGCAGACTTCCACAGTGCAGTTCGACGCCAAAATGCGACTGCAGTGGTGCATGTGGTGATGAATTGATGGGACTGCGAGAAGAAGAAGAAGAAAAGGCGGCCGATAACCTAAAGATGCCGCAAACGGTGATAGCCCATGGCAGAGGAGGTGAACATGTTGTGCACATACTCAACTAAGTAGCTAACAGTTGATGGAACAAAGGTGCGATTGGTCAGACCCCTGCCAGAATTATGCCATCTAAGCTAAACTCACTTTATCTGGTCCATTATTTGTCAAATCAACATTCCCACTACGACACAAGATGGAGGCAGAATTGTTGTGGTGCTGATGTTCATTGCTCGGGTGCAACCTGGCAACCTGTCAGGTTTAACATTTCAGGCCCTGGGGCAATATTTCTGTTTTTTGAAGAAATGATACATTTTTGGTGATCTGTCCAAATGAGGGAGGCTGTTCTGTCCCCTCCAACCAATGCTACCATTCCTCTAATGCAACTGGGAAAAGTCAGTGGGAGAGAAATGTGCAATGGTTGATTCAAACAGCCAAATCAGCTAGCTCATCTAAAGACCCAGTCTTTCCTCATTGGCAAGTTTGTCCTTTAGACGCCTTATCACTTTACCCCAAATCTTAAATACCGCCCACTCAACAAGGGGTTAATGATCAGAAGCTCCACCACACAACTAAAAACAAACAGAAAAACACCCTGGCCATGACATTATCTTTACATTTAAGAGTTATATACCAGAGAGTCTAGCAGTTCTGATTGGTGGCTTTTAGAGTAGCCACAGGATCGAGAGCTGTACGCAGTGAAGACGTAAAACTACTAACAGGATAATCGGCTTGTGTGGGAGTAGAGTTAAGGTAGCTGCTCTCCCGTGTTGGAACATGGAGAAGATAAGGTTGAGGAATGATATCCTTAAACTTCGTTACAGCACTTTCAGAAGTGTGATGAGGTACTCTGCAAGTCATTGCTGAACATTTAAACGATCAGAAATGATCAGACAACAGAGTGATTACATTTTAATGTTCAGTTTCTATGTCATTGGTCAGAAAAAGATCTAGAGTTGGTTAAAGTGGTGGGTGTGTTGTTTTCCATTTTGAGATGAGCCAGTTGACTCTAATAATTTACTCTATTATTAGAGTCAACTGGCTCATGGTGTGTTGAGTCTGTCATTTTCAGTATGGATGTTCAACTCACCCACAATAATTATTTTATTTGAGCTGAGTAATTAATGAGTCGAGCACTAAACTGTGAGTAAGGACAGGCTGACGATAAATAACAACAAATAAAACCATTTTTCAGTTTTCCAGTTAGGAAAGCACCAAGCTTTCACATCTTTTCAACTCTGTGTGGGTCTTTGGTTGATTAATAAGCTGGAGTGGAAGATTGCTGCCACACTCGCTCCTCAGCCTGTGCCTCAAGGATTGACACATAGTAAGATTCGGGGGTGTTGATTCATTTAAACTGCTGTGCAGAGTAAATCAATGCGTTGATCAATAAATGATTTATGTACTAATAGGCACTAAGCCACATTTCACTGTTTTATTAGATTTTGCATTAGTGGATGCTGTGCTCCTCTTTCTTTGTTTTATGTTTAAATCATTGTTGCTGGTTTGGGTGGTCTGGGAGTAGACAGTCTCTAAGACGATGGGGTTCCCTTCAATTTTATTTATGCAGCGCCAAATCACAACAACAGTGTCCTCAGGAGGCTTTATACTGTAAGGTAAAGACCCTACAATAATACAAAGAAAACCCCATATAACCCTAAGGAAGAACTCCCTTTTAACAGGAAAGAGCCTCCGACAGAACCAGGCTCAGGGAGGGGCGGGACACATTGTAGGGTTTTGGATAAAAGAAGGAGAGAAGCTGCAGAGAGGCATTAAAGACTGCAGGTGTGCTGGTTTACTGGTGCTTGAGGACAGCTATGGCTGTCCTACTTTGGCCTCACAGGGCCGGGCCAGTTCTGGGTTTTTCAAAGGTGCCGAGCTGGGTCTGTTCACATCCCTGATTTAAACTGTTTAGCTGATATCTTTCCACTTGGTAAACAGAATGCTGGAAATATAAACTTGGATTTTATTTATTTACCAATAAATACTCTTCTTTTGAACCTGACTCTATTCAACAGTTTCTGTTCTAAAAAGCATAAGAAAAAAATAAAAACTTCAAATTAAAAGAAAACAATTAAGACATGAGCTACAACTATTAAATTATCTGAGAATGTTAACTGTGTATCATTCAAACAGAACTCACTTAAAGTACTCACTGAAAATAAGAAAAGAGCCTTAAACCTTCTTATTTCATTTTGTGTTACCTCGGTGATCTAATGTCCATCCACTTATTTTCATTTATGATGGTGGAAACCATTAGATTGATTTTGCTTTAAAAGACCACATTTTACTTTGATTCAGGAGTCTCCTCCAGGCTTTGAGTAACATCCTCATAGTCATGAATGTAGGGAATTAACTGTGTCTCCTCATCAACGTGATTTCTGAGAAGATCATTGGTGAGTATGTTTGGGGTCTGGGGTGCATTTTAATGTCCCCATCATGGCTCATGAAACCAGTGAAGGAAAGGTCTGAACTGGAATTGAGGACACTATGTTACTGTGGCAACCTGTCAATCATAAAGCAGCCATTGATAAATAAATACTTAAGAAGATGTTAAACTCCTTACAGAACCATGACTTCAACAATGAACAGTGTGACACTTCTGCTCAGTCTTACACAGTGATGCTCCCTGATTCAGCACAATAACAACATAAATGTTGCTCTATTGTTAACACAATATTAACAACATTAACAACTTTTTTGCAATAAATAAATAAATAATAATAATTAAAAAAAAAAAAAGAATAACACAAGTTTCCTCCCAGCAACACAATCTCAAATCCATTGTTGGATTGTCGTGGAGACTGGAGTCACAGAAACTGTCTGCACTACAGATCATTAGTGTAACCATGGTGTTCTGCAGGCTTTTATATGAAACACACATCCTCCGACCCTTTGCCCTCCTGCTGATTGTACCTGTGTTCTGCTGCTGCCATGCTGGAAGCCCATCAGTCCAAACAGCACAGCGCTCCTCTGTTCTCCTGTTTGTACTTCACCTGGTCTCCTCCTCCATCCAGGAGTCTTAGTTTGTGTCTATGAGAGTGTTGGTCTGTGTGCTCTACTGGAAGGCCAGTAGGAACATGAGAACTACATTGATGATTATCAGCAACATCATGATGAGGAACACCACCACCTTCTGGGTCTCTGGGGGGAGGTTGCAGCGCAGCATGGTGTTAAAGAATCCCATCCTCTGCCTGCTCCACCTCCCTGAACCACCGCCACGAGCCATCAGTTCCCTAGCTTCTTCCTCTTCCTCCTCAGCACCGCCTCCCCTCCCCCGTCTTCTCTCCCTCAACACCAAGCCTCCACACCACACCGCGTCACCTCGTCCTCCTTCTCGACTATCGATGTCAGTATCCTCTCGGGCTGCTCTCTTCCTCCGCTCAGCTCCAGCGGCGTCCTCCTCTGTTTTTCCTGCCACTTTGCTAATTTGCCAGCGTTGACCCGGCCTGCCTGTGGAGGCTGGGTGCCTACCTGTGTCAGCGTCTGCGTAACGCTTTGGGAAGATATCTGTGTATTACGTGCTGAGCATGGACCCCCCCCTCCTCTTTTCTTTGAGGAAAAAGCGCCTCCCCTCCTCCTCGCTCTGTCTTCTTTGTATCCACCACTTCTGTTTTTCCTTTCGGCTCTTCTCTCTTTTAGTCAGGATATCAGGATGAAAGCCAGCCAGTGGGTTGCTGCACCGCTCCAATACGTGATCATGGCTCGTCCTTTTTTCCGTCTGTCCGCTTGTTTTCCAGAGCGTTCTTGTCTACAGCCCACATAAACTCTTTTCTTCTACCTCTTAAACCAAATGGCCATTTGGAGCTGGCTTGTTGTATCTGTGCTCATCTTTTCTCTCCATTAAGAGCTCCTTCTAAAATGGTGCTCTGCCTGGAGCCGTGCTACCTCAACCATCTAACTACTAGGATCAACCTTGTTTCCTTTATTCTCCCCTTCCTTCCCTTCCCTTTTATATTGTGCCCACCCTTGCATAAGCTGGCAGCCAATCAGAATACGGAGTGTGTCAGCATATCCTAGATACCACAGTAGTTGAGGCAAGCACATTGTAACCCATTGGAGGGCAGCAAAGAGGGGGGCAGGGTATTTGGCAGAGAGGGACGGAGGAGGGGGGATAGTGAAGACTGATCTAAGGAGAGCTGATGCGTGTGTGTGCACATGTACATCGTATCTATTACTGCAGGATTCAACATAACAGCAAAGCAACAACAGTTATAAAGGACCTGTATGAAGTGTGATCAGAAGATCATTAAGATAACAACAACATTTCTTTCACAATGATTCAGTGTTTGGAGTACTGGGCACCAGCGGCACCCCTACTGAAAAATCTTTTACTATATAGTTGCTTTCACAAGGTGGGACCAGAGCTTCCACTCAATAATCCACATCTCCACACATCTATTCCTAGTTTCAGCTTTTCACACTCTCTCTACTAATCCCATCTATCAGGCATGAGAGCTGCGACCTATTATATTTATGTGACCCGTGGGAGGTAGCCATTTCCATAGGATGGAGCTGTAGGCATACAGTCAGTTCACAAGGGGTTCATACAAAATAAGGTTAAACATATAACGGTAGCACCTAAAAACAATTAAAAGCTTTACTTTATTAAATACGTTTAAAACTATAAAGTTGTGTGATTGTACGTGGGAGACAGGATAATCGATAACCTGTGAAAACCAATCAACGTTTGACACAAAGAGATGGCAGCTCACACTGAACACCAACTGGGCAAAACAATATAAAAATCTTCAGTGCCGTCTCCACTCAAGCTCACCACAGTGCATGCAAAAGCAGCCAGAAAAAAAACCAGCTTCCACGCAGTAATCCACTCTAACATACAATCAGTCCCTGCATTGGTGCTGATACAGTGAAATAAAACAAACAAACAGAACATGCAGCTGTCACAATAATCTTCACCAATCTAAACACATTAAAATAAGCACTGGTGCATCAGGACCTCGGCCCTGCAGCCAGAAATCCACCCAGGCAAAGCAGCAGCTCTGCACTCTGTAAATGGAAACAGGACATCACTCTGAACAGTCGACCGCAGCAGGAATATCCCGCCTGGCTTCATAAGTGTTGTTCAGTTACCTGTTCACAAGTTCGAGTCACACCCTCATAAGTATCGGCAGGTGGTGGTGGACATGTTTCTCCACAGGAATAAAACCATGTTTTCCTCCTACAACGGCACATATAACTTTAACCTTCCGCCAAATCACCAAAATGCAATCTTGGGTGACCTGCCGCTCCAACCGAAGGCTATGGGACCCACATCAAGCTGTCATAAACAGTTACAAGTGGCAAATAGCACAGCTTGGAACAGGCACACAGCTCCAGGTTCACTCACCTGTGCTTATAAAAGGGAAAAACCCAGCTCCGCCTTCCAGGGGAGGTTCCCAGTCTCAGGGCTCACCTGTCACGTCTAGTATCATTAGCATCACTGAACTATCAATCAACCTTACACATCCATTACTACTATGGATATTTTTTCATGTGTTTTCATTGTCAGTAAGTAACAAAAAGTGAAATATTCCCAGACTGGAATTTAGGAATCTGGAGAACTGGTGCCAGAGGAACAACCTCCTTCTAAACGTCAGTAAGACAAAGGAGTTGATAGTGGACTTCAGCACTAAGCAGGAGAGGAACTACCAGACCCCCGTCATCAACGAGTGCCCAGTGGAGAGAGTGGACAGCTTCAAATACCTCGGAGTTCACATCACGCAGGACCTGTCATGGTCCTGTCACATCAACACCGTGGTGAAAAAGGCCTGTCAGCGTCTCTACCACCTCAGACGCTTGAGAGACTTCCGACTGCCCCCCAAGGTGCTCAGGAACTTTTACTCCTGCACCATAGAGAGCATCCTGACGGGAAACATCTTAACCTGGTTCGGGAACAGCACCATGCAGGACAGACGAGCTCTACAGAGGGTTGTGCGTTCAGCTGAGCGCACCATCCGCTCCGAGCTCCCTGACCTGCACTCAATCTACAGCAGGCGGTGCTGGACCAAGGCCAGGAAGATCGTGAAGGACCTCAGCCATCCCAACAACGGACTGTTCTCTCTGTTGAGGTCAGGAAAGAGATTCCGCTCCCTGAAGACCAACACAGAGAGACTGAGGAGGAGCTTCTTCCCGCAGGCGATACGGTCTCTCAATCACACCACCACACAGTACTGACCCACACATATAGTTCTTACACACACACTGGACATTCTGGACATTTGTTTACACTTCATCACTTTAAGCATATTTGCACTGCACAAGACACTGTATAATGTGGATTGCAGCTGCTGTTATTGTGTGTATATATATTTATATTTCTCTTACATTCTTATAAATGTCTATACTTTGTATTTTGTTGTACAGTTATCTTATTTTCAACTTTAATTTATATATTTTATCTTATTCTTTCCCAGTTAAATTTACCCTTCATTCTTTTTGTGTTGTACAGTTATCTCATTCTTAACTTAATTTTTTTATATTTTATTTTATTCCTTCCTGGTTAAATTTACCCTTTTTTATTTTCATATTTATTTATTTCCTATCTTATTCATAGCCTTTTCTTTTTCTTTAGGTCACGAGCAGTTGTCCAAGCATTTCACTACATATCATACTGTGTATGACTGTGTATGTGACAAATAAAAAATTTGAATTTGAATTTGAATTTGAATTGACTGTCCTGATTGCTTCTAAAAACAGTTTACAGATGTGAAGGATGCAGGATGGATTCTCCACATAACTCTTAATGATGGGATGTTTTTTTCTTGCTCTCAAATGCCTAACCCAGTGCTTTCATCTAGGTCCAGAGAGGAGAAAAAAACAGTCATGAGAGAACTGGGGTCAGCATCAGCAGCATCGTGGTATTCATTCTCCATTCTTTTAGGCAATAATGTAATGGAAGAGAACAAGGCAGTGTCATGACAGTTGGTTCCTGCAGCAATAATAAAGAGTAGGGATGGTTAGCCCGTTCGCTAGCTAACTACACAGCATACATGTGAAACTGAATTCTATATCACGTCCAAATCAACATCAGTCCTTCTGTGGTGGAGGGCGTGTCTAAGCACTGTTTAGGCTTTCAACACTGAAAAATGAACAACAAACTGCTCAAAGCCGTGTATTTAATGGCCATGGGTGTCAGCAGTGGTTTGGGATCATTTATGCTGAGCAATTTTTTAAAAAACGTATGAAATGCCAAGTAGGTGCTGCACATTTAGACCAACTTGAAATTTGATATATGTGAAAAAGTGTTTGCCCACTTCCTGAATTCTTTGTTTAATGATCTGAAACACGTAAGTGTGATAAACATGCAAAAAACAAACTTTAATATTAGAGAAAGAAATTGCAAGTAAATACAAAATGCAGCTTTTGAACAATGATTTCATTTCTCAAGAGAAAAACACTTTTGTAATCTGGCACTCTGCTGAAACTGTAATTGCCCCCTTAATAAATCATGTATTAACTGTGATTAACAACAGTTTTTGGAGTTCAGTTTTACTACCGACATCCATGGCTAATTACTGTCATATCTGTTAAATCAAGACACCACTTCAATAGTATCTGTCTGACAACGTGAATTTGGTTGCAACATCAACATATCATGCCACAATGTAGAGAAAAGTCATTGATATCTATCACTCTGGAATAGGGATGGGTACCGATATCCACATAAACGGTAGTAACCAGACCAAAAAGCAGCGCACATTTCGGTGCTTTATTTCAGTGCTTTTTTTTCCTGTGATGTCACACACTTTGGATTCTAGCCAATCATTTTACGTTTCCGAGGATAGTAGGCGGGTCCAGGTACGTTCTTTTAGAGCAGAGCTACAGATTAAAAATGCCCAAGGTGAAGCGGTCAAAAGAAAAATAAACATGGAATAGAATGGGAACACAAAAGGGTTTAATAAACAATCAACAGGGAACTGTGATATACAACAAAAGGACCTCGTATAATGTATGGGATTAAACCTATAACCAGGAAGAAACAGTTTACAGAGTTTAGAGAGCTTATTTAGGCTACAACAGGCCAAGGCTGCTGGGGGCGTCAGTGTTTCTTCTTTACACACCTTCACTCTGTCATCACACACGAAATTGCATTTTTCAAGTTTTATTTTTTTTAATCTCTGGCTCTCTTCCTCCCCTCCTCACTTCCTGCCCTCCCCTTATCAATAGCTAGTTGCAGCAGATGCCCCCCCCCCGAGCCTGAATCTGCCAGAGACTTCTTCCTGTTAAAGGGAGTTTTTCCTTCCCAATGTAACCAAGTGCTTGCACATAGGGGTTTGCCTTTTTGGGGGGTTTTCTTTATTATTTTGCTTCTTTGTGCTGCACACATAAATCAAATTATATGAAAACGCGTGTGTGGATTGTTCATCAATTAGTAGATTTTGGCTTTTTGCTTGGTTGACTGAGTGAAATGCTGTATTAAATGGCCTGTATTTGTATAACGCTTTACTTAGTCCCTATGGACCCCAAAGCGCCTTACACTACATACAGTCATTCACCCATTCACACACACATTCACACACACATTCACGCACACATTCACGCACACATTCACACACACATTCACGCACACATTCACACACACATTCACGCACACATTCACGCACTGGTGATGGCAGCTACATTGTAGCCACAGCTGCCCTGGGGCGCACTGACAGAGGCGATAAGATAAATATAACAGATAACAGATTAGATAAATATAGCATCCGGTTCACTTACACCCTGGTTTTGTATCACAGTTGTCAAAGCAATCACTCACAGCCACATGTAGAATTTCTGGAGTGAAATAGTGAAAAACTTTATTTGTGGATGTGTATGCACAACTCAAAATCAGGACTCATGTAAGCTTTGGTGGTCACAAGATGGTGCTAGAGATTACAGTTCCATGTTGTTTACCTCATTGATGGCAAGTTGCTCTCCTCCGCCTCCTCCTGGGTGTCCGTAACGATGTCCAGATCCTCGAAACTCATCATAGAGGAGGTCCTCTTCACTGCTCAGGTCATCCCCAAACGCTGACTTTTCAAATGTGCCATCAGGAGCGACTGCAGCTGAGTCAGGAAAAGACAGAAAAAGAAACAGATGTCTTCACATGTGTTTGTAATTTGATTACATTCGATTTATAATCAAGTATATCTTTGTATTTTTATGCCAGTTTTCTAAACACTAAAATATAAAACTGTACAGATGCCTGGGATTAAAATAATGCACAGAAGACAGGCAGACATTTCATAGGTTAAGCAGCCCAGTGTAATGTTAATGAGAGTTGAGTATTTTAGCACCTCCTAGTGGTTCACATGGAAACTGCAGTCAGGTGAATGCTGTGGCTTTACTCGCATCCCTTCCTGTTGGATGTTTAGGGTCACATGAGCAGGGTAATACAGGAAGCCATTTTAGTATTAGGAACGCACAATGAGGGGTACCATTAGTCTGTTTAATCCTTCAACATCCACCTGTGAAAGGACGAGCTGTGTCCTTTCACAGATACTGGAAGAATGTCCACCAGTGAAGACACAACAGTAAACAATCCTTTACTTCCATGTCTGAGTCGTCATTCAGCGCTTTCATTGCCTCCTGCATATGTTTAGCTGTCTGTCAACTCGTGCAGAGCCACGCACGAGACAGAATACTCAGTAAGTCCAACACGCCGGCTGCCGGCTGCACAATCAGCTGCTGTTGTTCACAAGATGCAATCAGGGATATTTCATCTGCTAATCATTCTTTCTTTTCCCAAACACTTCACAACGTAACAGGTTACTACATCACAACGTAACAGGTTACTACATCACAGCACAAACATTACTTACTGAAATGCAGTCGGCAACCCTGACAACCTCACACTCTTCTTCCCTTACATTTGGGCTTCACCTTTATTCTCACTTAATATAAAGGAAACCAGTCAGTCAAAATCAGGTCTCCAAAAAGTCTGCCGTCTCTTTCTCAGAGTTTTTCAAAACTTGATTCCTTAACATAAAACATCACTGTTGCATCCTGGGGCAGCAAACACGATCCCCGATTTTTCATTTTACCGTCCTTATGTTCCACTGAGTTACTGCTTTTAACTAATGTTAAACTAATGTAAATCTACTTACAAACCAGCCCGCTGACTGAATGTTCTGCACGGCAATAAAATGTTCCAAAAACTTGATTTCTTAAATCCACACACAGTTACATCTGTGTCAGGACTCTGATGTACATCAGCCTGTAAAGTGTTTCATGTCCACAAACAGCAGTTTAATAACAGCAAAAGTCTCTTTTTCATCTCTATCACTGGAAACTAAAGAATTTGGGATTTTAAACATTCATGCACAGATTTGATTGCTTTTGTAATTTTTTGTGATATTTTGAATAATTGAAAAAGGGTTAAACTAGATAAACTAGATAAACTAGATAAAGTAAATAAAGTAAATAAAGTACCACATCAGTGCCACACGTCTGATCTATATCTGTATTTAGCCCCCTTCCTGATTTCTTAATTATATCTGGGGTTAAATAAATATCAAGTGTTAACATCACGTGACTTTTTTAATCTGCATTTTGTTCATCTAAATCTTCAAAGTATTATTAAAGAAAGTAAAATAAAACAAGTGAACATATACCTGCTGATACTGACGCGCTGTGGCCTCACTACTGTAAGTATAATACTTCAATCGTCATGTTAGTCATGTTTAACCACGGCCTGCTACGATTGGTGGTCATTCTGGTCTGTGACATCAGCACTAGAACCACTGACCACACACAGCATTCAGCTCTTAGTTAAACCAGCTGCTGTCTTTCTCATCATCCTGCCTCCCATCCATCCTTTGAAGTGTCTGAACGCACATTTGTGAACACCTAGCTGACGGGCTAAAAATACTTGTGCTGTCACACCTCATCATAGGCGTCACCCTTGGTTGCCTTGCCAACAGCTCTGTCTCCTTGGTGACAAGTCACTGTGGAGACAGAGAGATGTCCATAAAGAAAGATCCTCTCCCCTCCTCTACCCCACCCCCCACCCGTCCAAACACACACACACACACACACACACACACACACACTCCTCATTCAAAGTGGGGAAAAAGTCGTTACAGAATTTAGTTGTTAAAATGATTTTCCTTGTTACCTTTGTTCCTCACTGACACTGACACGTATCTATTATCTTATTATCACACCAAGCTGCTTCTCTATTAGGATTACAGCAGCATCGTACACATTATGTAACGCTATATAATGCAACACCACTATCACTGCCAGCATCAAGAAGAGACGTTGCAGGTGTTGCTCTGATGGGGGCAGTGTAGGACACCCTGACTGCTGATGCAGTAGAGAGATAGAGAGCTCCAGGTATTAGCTGGCCTTTGTTTATGTGCACAGAGCTCCTGCAGTCTGAGTAACAGAAGCATGAGGGAGAGAAAGGAGGGATAAAATATCCATCTGCAAAGTAAACTGGAAGGGAAGGGCTTTTTTAAAGTCATACACTCACCATCCATCCATCCTCTGCCACTTATCCATATAAGGATAATGATGCCTCTACTGTACATAACAGTAGATGCAGGATGCTACCAGGCAGTGCATAGAATGCTATAACCAGGTTGCTGCCATACTATACAGGAACATTTGTGCAGAGCATGGCCTGGAAGTCGTAAGCTCAGATACGTCCTGGGGTATGAATGACCGAGCTAAGATCCTGTGGGATGGCTAACAAACCAGACATAGTAGTGGTGGACAAGGAGAGGAAGAGAAAATCTGGAAAATAATTGTTTATTCTGGATTAAAAAGCAGATCATATATAAAACAGATCATTTATAAAGTGTAAATAAGTGATTAAGAAAGCATTTTCATGTACCTTTATATATATATATATATAAAATATATATAGAGAGAGAGGAGATTTGGGAAAGTGTGTGTCAGGAATAACTGCTGGAACTGTTTCTTGGTGAGTTTAGCTGAGCTAGCGTGACTAGCTAGCCTCATAGTGATGCATATAAAAAGGCAGAGTACTGAACTGCTGTACCAAAAATAGTGTGGCCGTATTTTATTTTCATTATGGCCATTAAATATTTTATAGTCATTGATTTAAAGATTCCAAGGAAATGATTGTCTGGTCTCCTCTTTACCCCAAAGATTATCATTGAATGAGAAGAAGAAAGAGATCAGAGTACTTCTTTCACTGCAGCAGACCTGGATTGAAACGATCTCTCGTACTATCTGTACTATTTAGTAGTAAAAGTGTTCATTGGAGGTCATCTGTCTGTTTCAGCTCACCGACCGGCTCTTCAGGTGGTCCACAGACCACCATCTTCTTCACCAATGTGTCATCTCACCTCCTAAACCAGTCTTGGCTGGATCTAGCCCCCCTGCTGGTCTGCGCTGGCTCAGCCACCACCTCTCCATAGATGCTCGAGTCAGCTGGCTTTCCTGACCTGACTTTTCCTCTGTAAATAAACCTTTTAGCTCGAGGTGTGCATGTCTCAGTGATCTGCTACTTGTACTGGAGCCTTTCCAGTTGACCTTTGTCACCTACCTGTGCACTGACCCCTGACCTACCCCATTGTTCCCTCCTCACCCACTTTATCACCGTTTTATAGCATCAAGACTTTCTTACACTTTAAACTGTTAGATCCAAACTGTGCTTCCAGCTCTTTCAACACACAAAGTCGAGCATATTACCACTATGCATTAAAAATGTATAGTGGTAATATTATGTAATATTGATTTATTTGTGATACTCAATGAGCTCATTGTTGCTGTGGACACCATCACTCTCTCCCACACAGCTTAAAAACTGTGGACTCAGCGGTAAAAGCTAAAAACTTGCATTTTGTTTAAGCAGTTTGGTTTTTAAAAAGTTTGTAATATTTATTGAAAGGTGCTCAATAAATAACATTTCCGTTACTTTTACTGAATAATAAGAAGACAGATTACTCCAAATATAGATCGAAATGAGGAACAGATGCTTGTGTGCAATAAATGGGTATATACAGTAAACCAGAGGCCAGCCAGAGGTCAGCCAGAGGTCAGCCAGCTGACTGTTAGCTAACAGACCCCCCCCCTCCTTTTTTTATCTAGTTTCCACTATAAACACGTTCATTTCTTTTGTTCCTCATCATCCATTGAAATATAAAAACTGAAAGTTATGTTTTGAAAATGTAAAATAAATCATAAAACTTTCAGACGTTTCCCACTGCACCCTGCACCAAAACTATTTCCAGTCAACAGTTCATCATTCAATCCAACAATCTACGATATATTTAAAGTGTATTAGAGCAGCGTTAACTTGGTGGATGTGCATGGGTGTGTAATCAGCTGTGTGAGTCTTGTGGGAGCTGGAGTGTTGTCCTTGGAATTTTGGTACATGGTTGAATTCCATAAGTTTAAGGTTTTCCTATTTGGTTGTTAGTTTTTGATGCTTCTGTTGAAACCATCACATGCTCTCAGAGTTACACCAGGATAAAAAAGACTGATGTTTGGATTTCAGAGTTTTCATGAACGCGGCTCTTTGGTTTATTTGGGGCAGTCAGAGAAACTGTTCTAATCTAACAGACATGTTCTGTCAGATTATTCCATGAAGTAGAAATGACTTCTGCACATTCTGAAGTTACACTCTGTTAGAAATGATGCTGTCATAAAGTTTGAAATGTCCAGTTTTAGTAACACACTCTGCTTGTGTGTTATTTTACACGGTTAAGAGGTGACACTATGCAGATGAAGTATGGCAGCTGAACAACAAGCACGAGAATGAGAAAAGCTAAAGTTTGGGAAAACACAAAGATGATTATTTTTATTACAACTTTCTGTCAATGATTCCTAAAATACAGTTTACATGTGTTAAAGTAAACTGTAGTAAAACGACTGTTAACACATGCAACATATTTACCAAATTGTGTTATTAAAGTGTTTTTTTATTAGTTGTTTGTCAGGGTTCAGATGGTTCCTGCGTGGTTTATTCCCTACATTCACAATGAGGGGTCACATGATGATGATGATGATGATGGTGATGCTTTGACTGAACAATAACAAGAAACAATAAAGAAAATATATAAAAATGTATCTGTTTGTATCGTCGCTCATTAACACCAGGTTGAGCACTATTGACTGTTTGTTCTCACCTACCTGTCGTAACTATGTAACTAACTAAAGCTGCAGGTTGGACCCTTACTGACTCACCCGTTGTTGGAGTGTCTCTTTCACAGTGTTGGGACTAACGCGTTACAGTAACTACATTATTATTGTGGTAACGAGCACGGTAACTAGTTATTATGCCAAAATCAGGAACGCGTTAATCGTTTCTGGGATTTAGATAGACTCGCTATTCGTTACTTCGCGTGTTGCGTTCGACTTACCTCAGAAATCGGAACACGGACCTGGAGATAATGTCACACTCGAGTAAACGGCATTCTGGTTAGCCTCGTCCCCAGTAACTAGTTACTTTGAAAGTAACGGGTAACTTGAAGTAACTAGTTACTTTTGATGGAAGTAACTAGTAATGTAACTAAGTTACTATTTTAAAGTAACTTACCCAACACTGCTCTTTCACAATGCAAACCTTTTGAACCAGAGTATTAAACATGATATGCTAAGCAGCAGACTTCTTGAGTAAGCAGGGATCACTTTGATTGGTAATTTATTTGGAACTCATACATGGATCACCAGTAATGCACAGTGCCAACGTTTCGTGGTTCTCTCCAACAGCAGTGTTTACTGACCTTATTAATCACTTGAGTTGTTTGGAACAAAGTGCCATATATTTGTGACAGAATCTGTGAGATGACTGCTTTCAGCGCCCGGCAGCATGTCCATGTGCGTGCCGTCGAGTGAACAGGGCTCCGTCTTGTTTTTACATCTTTTTGCAGAATCTTTTACTTTCCCTTTAATTGTTTGCTGTTTTAGCTGGTTTCTAAGTATATGTTTTTAACCTGTTAAATAGTCATGATGCTGATATTTATAGATAATTACAGCTGCAATAATAAATAATTAAGCTATGTAATACTGTAATAATAATGTAATAAGCAATTCACTGATTAATTGTACAGACACTGGTGGACATTGCAGGCTTTGGTGTCCTCGGTAGCCTCCACATCTGTGCATGGAAAGTTTGTAACAACATCCTCCTCAGCTACCTTCAATAATCATGTGACCTACATTGTAGCTGTACAGTCAGCCCTCTCTGTGGCCTTGCTGCCTGAAACGAGGCCATAGGGAGGCATGACAGCCTTTTAAGGGAAGTAGAAAATAATCCATCATTACTATTACAAAATCTCAAACCTGAAATAACTGTAAACATTAGATCTGAAACTGGAGCTGGCTGATAAAATGATCACAATATTTTCTTTATCACAACATATCATCTACCTCCTTCACACCCTATACAAAATGCTGGGTATAGGGTCAGTAACAGCCAGTAACAGTGGAACTGTGGCCTGTATCAAAATGACTTTTCTCACCAACGCCTCATCCCTTCAGTGGATGATCTGAGACTACGGGCAGCATGTGTAAACAGGAACACCTGTATCCTCAGTACAGAGACTTGGCTCTTCTATTCTGGCAAATGGTAAAATGACTGTTTTTATTAAGCGTTACTGTACCTCTGCAAATAGGTTAGAAGGCTACACAGTATAATGTCAAACTAGTGACTCTGGTGAGAGTAGGCGGGGCTGTCTGTGCGTCTGGCAATACAAACTGGTGTACTAACTCAGTGACTACAACAAACTACTACTCCTGGGACTTAGACTGTTAAATGTGGGCCTGTTTACTTTCTTAGGGAGTTTACTGTGGTCCTAATAACTACTGTGCAAATACAGTTCGATTGTCATGCTAACTCTGCTCTTGGTCATTTGCATAGCACCATGAGCTTACAGCAGAGAAGGTTCCTTAGCAGAGACTTTAACCATGTAAATTTAAAAATAGCTGTCCCTTTTAATACAGAGCAGCAGGATCTAGGATCGCACCCCTCCTGGACACCTGTCAGGTCAGCCAACAACAATCGTGGGGGCTCGTCCGGGATTAGAGCCTCCTCCTGACGGTAGCAAATCACCAAGCAATAAACTAAGATTAATGTCCTGGACCAACGTGCTACGCCTGCTCCATCTGGGATACCAGAATGGCTGCTTTACAAGAGTTATGATGAAGAATACAGAGAAAGCTTCATGAGCTTATTAATACTGCTAAAACAGAGGTTTTGTACAAGCTTGCAGACACCATTGAGGATGAGGTGGAAGATGACCTAACAGGAGAAAATGCAACAGAGGTGGAACTCTATGACTTCATTGTGGACTTTTTGAACTGGCTGGCAAGTCAGGAGGACTAAGGCATGTCTCGCCTGCTAGTAGTCAACAACTTCATCACTGACCTGACTGCAGATGAGGATTGTGAGCTTGTTGCAGAAACACAGTCTATTGTACCACCCTCAGTAGTTAGTGCAAAGGCAGATAGACCCTGCATGGTAACCAGTCAAGTAACTGAGATGTTAGTTATAGCTCTCTGTGTAGACAGAGTGATGAAGCTGAGAATTTTACAGAATTAGAGATAATCCATACTGTCTTAAAGATAATTAAACCGGGTACATTCAAGGATATGTTAATGGCCGAACCTGGGTTAACGTTAGCTGAGCTCAAATGGTTCTTTAGAGCACACCTGAGAGACAAGAGCAGTGCAGAGCTATTTCAGGAGCTTAGCCAAGCTAAGCAACAAGACAGAGAAAACCTAGGAAAATGCAGGCCATGTATAACCCAAAGGATTGCTAGTAACCCCTGTTTCCAGTGTGGTCAGGAGGGACACCAGGCTGTGGTTTTCCTGTCCAAGAACCGGGAAACAACAGCAGGTCATTGGGGAGGGACTACCAGTGACCAGACAAGAGCCAGAGTCCCAAAACATTGTAAAAAAAAAAAAACATGAGAGAAGGACTGTGCAAACAAACGATGTGTCTGTATCAAACAGAAACATCCCAATCTTCCCCAGCGAGCTCCTATGGACTTATCAGTAGTCCTTTCAAGTTGCTTTGTACTACCTACACCTAGAGCAAAGTCACGGGTATGAGTACATTCTAGTACATTCTTATTCTTGTAGACCACTTCACACGCTTTGCCCAGGTGTATCCAACAAGGAATAAATATGGGGAAACCGCATTTGACAAAATATTCCATGAATTTATCCCTCGCTTTGGATACCCAGAGAAACTCCACCATGATAAGGGGAAGAAGAGTATTTGGAAACAGATAACTGATCATCTTCAGAGAAATTGTTAATTTGAAGAGTTCAGTCAGGTTTCAGGGCTCATCACAGAACACTTATAGTCTTAAAAATATGAGTAAAAATATCTTAATAATAATCTTCTTATGATCTCTCACAGTGGACTCTTCCCTGGCTAGAACTCCGTGCAGTGTTCAATACTACTGACCATAGAATTTAATTATAGAGATTAGTGCATGCCCTAACGTTAAGGCTACTGATTTTAGGGGTTTCATTTATTACTGTCTAACAGACTGCCTCACACACCACCATTACCAATAATCAATAATGGAGGGCCACAGGGTTCTGTGCTGTTTACAATCCTGTTTACATTATATGTGCTTACCTTAGGCAGTATCATTCATATATTTACATTTAATTTCAGACGTTTCAGCTTTGTCGGGGTGTGGGTGTATGGGGGTCAATGTGCATTTTAATCAAATAAGCATAACCGCTACCTTGCATTTGCACAATATCTCTAAAATTAGAAACATCCTGTCTCAGTCTCGATGCATGCTCATCTGGGTAAGGAAATCCCAAAAAGTGGAAGAGGAGTGAAAGAAGCATCTATGTCCACTGTGAGCGACCATCTTTGAACAGAGGCGGTGGTTTACGACACCAACTGTCTGCCATCTATAATCCAGTTTTGAGATCCCTTCCCAGATGCCTTAACGCCCACTCACATCCTGGGCCATCTGACCTCAGGAATTCGCATGATAGGGTGGGTCCAGGTCTCACGGCGGTTCACCCAAAACTCTGGCTGATTGTGACCCACACCTGTTTTCACACCTTGGCTCAGGTGATTAGGTAGAGGATCATCAGGGGGTCCTTTTGTCCCTCTGTGGGGGGAAACTCCCACTAGGTTTAAATCTGGGACTCTCCACCATTTGACCTTAGAAGTGAAGAAGCTTCTCGGATGAAGGTGAAACGTCTTCAAGCAACTTAAAGAAGTCCAGACGCTTTTCTTTACAAGCTCCTTAGACTATGATGACCTGGATGACTGAGAACCTTCACAGACAAACCCCAAAAAGTTGATTCTAATCATCTGAACACACTGTTTATGTACTCTTGTGCTCTTTGTAAGGTTGGGGAAACCTGCAATCAGTCGAGACTGAAGAAGTCACTTGGATGAGTGATGAAACCTTTCTCACATTGAAAACACCACAGCCAGATGAACAAGCATCAGCTTTTTTGGATCAAATCTCAGTGTGTTGCTAAAAAACATTCAAAACGTTCATGCATTTATTACTTCTGGGTTGGGCCACTTTATTATCAGGCTGTCCTACTCCTTGGTAACCCTTCATTTGATCTGAAATGCTGCAGTGAGCGTACTGACAGTGACTAGAAAGAGACAAGCCAATATTTTCCCCATACTGGCTTTGCTTCACTGTGTATCTGTTCAGAATCAAACTTAAAATCCTTCTCCTTACATATGAGAGCTTGAATACTGGGGCCACATCTTATCTTAAAGACTGTATCGTATTATCCATATCAACCAGCAGCTGGACTCAAGGACCATCAGTCAACTGAAAATGAACTTGAAATCTACTTCAAACTCCAACTAGCTCTTTGAAAAGGTGGAAAGTCTATGTAAACTCCTTTCCTGAAAACAATCTGCCAGGTTGCCCTCAGAAAACTTGTAGTACAGATAGCAACACTGTCACATGCTGAAAAACATTTACCCAGGTTGAGGCAGACTGGATATTCTTTTCAGCCACAAACCTGTAGTTTGTAACAGTGGACGTTTCCAGGAGGTCACAAAAGAAAGAACAACATTAAAGAACAGAAGGCTTCACATGTCTCAGCTAAGGTCATAAGTTCATAATCAGTGTTGGGGAGTAACGGAATACATGTACCGCCGTTACGTATTTAAAATACAAAATATGAGTAACTGTATTCCGTTACAGTTACCGTTTAAAAAGGTGGTATTTAGAATACAGTTACTTTGTTGAAATAAAAGGATTACACGGCGGTACTTCCCTGTTTCATATTGTGGCGGGTCAGGACTGTTTGGGTTTTGTTTGACAGCTACGTTCTGTTGTTCCAGGCGGCAGGGTTACGGTTGCCATGGTTACAGGGTGACGCTCTCTCTCTGCGTGTTTCCTGGGTGAGAGAGCGCCTGTTGTTGTTGTTGTGCTAAGCTAACAGGCAGAATGCTACAGGTATAGCTCTAAAGAATGTAGCATCATGGGCAGTGTAGTCCGTGCTGCAGGGAGAATGGACTGCCATACCCGTTATGTGTCTGTGAGCGAGGGAGGGAGAAAAAGGAAAAGTACGAGCTGTCATCGAGCAGAAACGGGAGCTGGAAGCATGTAAATATAATAATAACCACTGCAGCCAAGAAGAGAGCCTGACGAGCCCAGCTGTAAGTAAGCTATTAAGACTCGACTGTACACCGTGTTCGTGTTTTCCTCCGAAACAATAAGTTCTGTTGGAGCAGCCTTTCAACGCCTCTCTCTGTCTCTGCTAGCAAAGTTGACCCAGACAACAAAGTAAAGCTAGTTTTCGGCTACGAGCCGACACAGAACCCACCGTATTAGCCAGAGGTCCCTTTACTACGGTTCGGAGCCGCGGACCTTCAGTAACAGTAATAAATCACAGCAATAGTACATTCATGTAGTTGTAAACAGCATGATAATATATTAAGTAATCCAAAGTATTCAGAATACGTTACTCTCATTGAGTAACGTAACGGAATACGTTACAGAATACATTTTGGGGCATGTAATCTGTAATCTGTAATGGAATACATTTTAAAAGTAACCTTCCCAACACTGTACATAATTAACCAATAAGAACGAGACTGGACAAAAGTGGCATCGATGGGAGAGTTCAAGGAGAAAACCACTGCTAACTGAAAAAAACCACCAAGACTCTGAAAATATTCTGTGGACTGACGAGACAAAAGCTGATTTGTGTCCCTTTTCATGTGGCATTAAATAACACAACATTTCAGACAAATAACAGCACACCAACAGTAAAATATGGTGGTGGTTTTGCTGCCTAAAGACCTGGATGACTGCAGTAAATGGAACCCTGCTGTCCACCTAAACTTAAATGAGATGAAGTGTAATTGGGTTCAGGACAATTATCCAAACACGCAGCAAGTCCACCTCTGAATGGCTTAAGAAAAAGAAAATGAAGACTTTGGAGTCCTGACTTTGATTGAGATGCTAACAGTTGAAAAAAGCAGTTCATGCTCAAAAATGCTCCAATGGGGCTGAATTACAATGATTTTGCAGAGAGAAAATTCCTCCCCAGCACTGTAAAAGACTAATTGCCAGTTATCGCAAACTCTTGAGTGCAGTTGTTGCTGCTAAGTGTTGCCACTGTTTTATACGCAGGGCCATGTAGGTTTAGATTTTTGTCCCTTAATAGTGAACCCCTCATTTACAAATTGCATTTTGTGTTTACTTGTGTTATTTTTGCCTAATATTTAAATTTATTTGATGATCTGAAACATTTAAGTGTGACAAACACAACAAATAGGAAATCAGGAAGACGAAAGCATTTTTTCACATCACTTTTTTTCTTTTTCTGATCATTAACTATCTAAATATTATGATATTTCTATAATGATAACCTAGTATAATGTTATATTTGTTATAATCAAAGGGTCTAATGCAGTTTCTATGCATTATATAACTACAATTGGAATATGTTTCAGTCAACAGGTAAGAAAAAAGACTTGTGTCAGTGTCTTCCAGCTGGCACCACCCAGTGGGTCCGCTGTCACCAGCTCACCAGTTTAGGCATGGTGGTAATGCTAGCAGAGGACCATCTGAGGCTCAGCTGAGGGAGCTGCTGGGGCCGCCGTTTCGGGTGGTGGGCAGACAGTCAGCCAGTCCTGGCCCCAAGTAGGAGGCTCCAGGTCACTGGCCAGGGACGGCAGACCACTGGCCGCTGTCTCTACTAACACTTTCTACTCTGCTGTAGCTGCAGACACTGCACCTGACCAGCAGGGGGCCACATGGACAAAGTGAAACTGGTGAACCAGGTGGCAATTCCAACAGTGTCTTTGTGACCACTACCTTTTACGGAGGCCTCGTTGGAGCGCATCAGCATGGACTTTATCGGGCCATTTTACTGGAGTGCACAGGAATATCAATTTGTTGTAGCTCCAGTATGACACAATATCCCAAGGCAATACAATAAATACAAGCATATTTACAAGAAAACGGGTGACATGTTGAATACTTATACTGTACAAGAACAAAACAGGGTCTACACATAGACTTAGGGTTAGTGTATATTTTAGCAGATCAAAAACAAGTACCTTACATTTCAACCTTACATTTACTCTGTTATGATATTTTTCTTTATGTGCTTTACAGGTAGAAATTCACTACTGGGGATGTGAACCCTAACTGTGGCCTTAATCTTAGGTTTAAAGAGCCTTGAGAATAACAGTTAAATAAGGGGACACCGAGCTACATCAAGTTCCCCGTGAAGAAGGAAATAAATAACAATGTAATTAACTTTACAGAACAAACGAAAACAAAGTCTACACAGTCCCTCAATGTTTCACATAAATGAAGGGAATCTGAACTCTCTGAACAAAACTCTGACAAAGACTTTGACCAACTGAAGCAAAGCGGAGTGGCAGGATAAAAGGGAGAAAGGATGGAGGGGGAGGGGCAGTATGTACAAGGAAGTGCCAGGCTGAGCTGTGTGCTGGCTTTGTGCTTTCAGCCACACATGAACAGTAGAAAGTGTGCAAGGACGCAAACACACTGATGTTAAACTGACTGTGATTCTCTCTCTGTCACACACACACACGCACACACACACACACACACACACACACACGCACACACACAGCCAGCAACTCCGCCTGTCAGTGTCTGCTTCTGGGTCCTGTAAACTAAACTTATCGGCGCACCCCGCCGTGACAAAGACTGGTCTTGTTGTTCATAAGAACATTTATCAGAACACGTGTCCCAGTATAAGGATGCTCTAAATCTCAATATCATGCAAAAGTAATTATGTCTGATGAAGGGAATACTCGGATTCTTTTTCTCTACTCACACTATCCAATCGGTAATTTTCTGAGTTGACATGGCGAGGTGAGTGACGATAGCTGATGGTGGTGCGTCTATGAGGTGGAATCTGTCTGTATTACTGTGCAGGTTGCAACCAAAGGTGAAATCCACACAGCAGAAGACCACTAAAAGCCAGGTGGTGTCATGCAACATTCACATCAAACAATAGTGCTGATATTAAAAATATGAAGGAATAAATAGGACACATTACTGATGGACCTGTGACATTAGCTAGTTTTTATTAAACAAAAACTGCAATTTGCTGCAGTGTAGAACCATATTGACACAGTTTACTGATTCATTACAGAGCCTATGAGCCCTTCATTGGGTGGGTGTGGCTCAGCAGGTGGAGAAGGTGGTCGATTCCTAGCTCCTCTACATTTCCTGAATGGTAAGGCTGGAAGGAAGTGTTTCTACACTGCAGAGAGGCTACAGTTGTGATCTACTATGGTCCACCATCGGTAGCTGTTGTGGAGATTTGGCTAGTTTAGCATTTTGCTAGAACATCCTCTTCTAGTTTGGTGAAGTCCCTATCTTCACCCACTTATCCTGGAGGTATAAGGTGACTGTTCAGAGTACCCGACCATCTTGGAGTCCCTGGGCGGGGTGCTTGAGGGTGCTCCACTTGGGGACTCTGTTGTCCTACTGGGAGACTTCAACGCTCACCTGAGCAACGACCGTGAGACTTGGAGGGGCGTGACTCAGAGGAACGGCTTCCCAGATCTGAACCCGAGCGGTGTTCTGTTACTGGACTTCTGGGCAAACCACAGTTTGTCCACAAGGAACACCATGTTCGAATATGAGGGTGTCCATCAGGACGCAGGGTGATTTTGTAATTGTATCACCAGATCTGCGACCATATGCTCTGGACATACGATTGAAGAGAGCTGTCAGCTGATCACCACCTGGTGATGAGTTGGATCAGGTGGCGGGGGAGGATACTGTACAGACCTGGTGCACCTAAACGTACAGTGAGGGTACACTGAGAATGCCTGACAGTTCAATGCACACCTCCAGCAGAGCTTCAACAGCATTCAGACTAGGAACATGTTCAGCACCTCCTTGTCAAAGACTCTGCACTGAGCTGCGGCTGCAAGGTGGTTGGTGCCTGTCGTGGTGGTAGCCCCCAAACCAAATGGACACCAGAGGTGAAGGGAGCCACCAGGAGTCCTATCAGGCCTGGGTAGCCTGTGGGACTTCAGAGGCAGCTGATATGTACCGACTGTATGACTGTGTACAGTCGGTATCGGACTGTAGTCGGACTGTATGAATTGAGAATAGTAGACCCAAATGCAGACACAAAAGAACGTGGAACAAAACTTGATATTAACAAAAGGCTAGTCGTTTAATAAGGCTGGTTTTAAAAAAGGTGCAAGAAAAAAGGCAAGGCAAACTGATGCAAAACTAAATATTAACCTAAACTGGGAGAACTAAAAAACAACATGAAACCTGACATGAACCTAAACAAACCTGGACATGAAACCTGGAAACATGGCAAGAAACAACAGATGCCCTGACAAGGAATGTATGAAAACAACCACACAGGAGGTGATCAGGGGAAGCAGAAACACATGGGGAAACAGCTGACACAAAAGAAGACAGTTCAGGGGACCGACCCGGAGGTCAGCAGCACAAGAGTCCATAACTAAAGAGGTCCGGAGCTTGGCGCGTGGAAAGAGTCAGCGATTACACTGTTCTGGTGGCCACCCATGACAGATAAGTTCCTCAGCTGACAGCCTGGAAGTGGCCAGCGACGGTGTGCTGGACATGGACAAGCAGGATGTGGACGAGCAGTCCGCGCTGGACGTGGATGTGGATGAGCAGGCTGCGCTGGACGTGGACAACAACAACCCTCAGGCGGCTTGGCAGGCGGTCAATGGTGGTGTAAACGTGCACAGAAATCCTCTGGTGGCTTGGTGTGTCAGGCGCGCTGGACAAGACTTGGCAGAGGCAGGACCATACGAGGCAGGACCAGACACGGGCGCTGGAGCTGGACCAGATGGCGCCATGGCAGCAGTAGGCAAAGAAGTATGTGGTAGTGCAGCAGGCGACGGCGTGGAAGCCACAGGTGGTGGAGCAGGAGGTGGCTGAATAGACTCACAAGAGCCGTCAGCGGACGCAGCAGGTGGTGAAGCTGCAGGCGATGCAGCATGATGCTGGAAGTGCTCGGCCGACCCTCCAGAATAGGAATGGGTGCAGGCACCTGCAGGACACTCCCACCCGAGGAGTAGATATAGGTGTTTGAGAAGGCTGGGTCACAGCTGGTCTGACCGTGGGCACCGGCAAATGCTGGGAAACCGCTGTCTCCACCCGAGGAGCTGGAACGGCTGCAGGGATCGGCCTCAGCCAGCCAGGAACACAGAGCAGATATTGAATGTCTTGTGGGGGATAGGGGACCCTCCTGCCAGAGATGCTTGGAAAGTCAGGCTTACTGACTCATTGGCTCATTTCTCTCAAATCAAATTTGAATTTTACTGTTTTAACCTTCATAAAAGTGAAAAAGTACAAATGAATTCATTGAATACATCTTTTTAAAGCTTGGGTATTTTTTATCACTCTGTAAAAGTCCTGCTCTGATCACATGAATATAAACATTTGTGCTTTTGTACCAAGGGGAACAGTAAACAGACAGCAGTCATCAGCTGATGTCAGTGGACGATGACACATTAGTTCAGGAGTATGACCAGGAGCATCCTTCTCACTTTTGTAAGTTTATTGGGGTGGTGCACCAAAACCACCACAGAGCAGATGTCAGTGTAGAGTTGCACAGAAACACAAGTGCAAAACACTTGAACTATAGCATTTACCACCACACGGTGTATTAAAAAGAAAGGAGATTTTTGGCCAAACCAACAAAATCTTTGCTCATCACCTGATTTAGTTCCTTTTCCCAAGATTAATTTAAAGTTGAACAGTTGGAAACAATGGAGGAAAACACATAGAGCGTATCTGTTTACAATTGGGCAGAACTAAAAACTAAAATAGCAGCTGTGCAGACATACAGAGCTATCCACAGAGGGAAATGGGCAAATTAAAATCAGTTATTTTTTAATGAGCAGAGTCACAGAACACCCTGTAAAACCTGGACATGAACTATTACACGATTAAAAGTGTAAAATGAAAAGCGAGCAACTGAATATGGCATGTGATAAAAAACACTTTAGTGTCTTTGTGTACTTAGAAAATAGAGTTTAACAAAGTTTTACTAACTCAACACACCAGCTCAAAATAACTTCTTTTAATTGACATTTAGGAATCACTGTACATCATCACCATCAACTTCAGCAATTTGTTACTACATGTATTTTTCCTTTTTTCCTGTTTTTAAACAAAATATCCATACAAAAGGATGAAAGAAGAAAAAAAATAAAATAAAAATACAAAAAAAGGCATGTAGGGAGTTTTTGTTTCCATTAATATAACTAATATATCCTCTAGTCTTCTAATAGTTAACAGTCAAAATCAAAATCTGGCCTGCATGTTTTATATAGTCCATCCATTTCTTTCATCATAGTTCACATCTGCTGTCATTTTCTCCGTCCTGTAAATGTCCATCGTGATGTCCATGTTCATAGTTGGGCTCTCAGGAGAAAGCGATTTTATTGTGATGGCTTTTTTTGCTGCCAGTAAAATATTAAACAAATATTTATCATTCTTTGTCCATCCGTCTGGCATAAGTCCAAAAAATAGAAAAATAACATAACATAAAAATAACATATTAAATAGCAGACAATTTAAGTTTATATCGCTATACTATAGCTATAACGACATTAATCGTGATTAGCCATAGCAGATACATACTTTTGGAGAGACTGATTCATTTAATCAGCAACAAAATCTCCAGATCTCATGTAGAGAAGTAAGACTCGGTTAAAATAGCTACTGAATATATGCTGTTCATATCATCTATGTCACATTCTACTGTAATGAGTAATAATAAGAGAATAGGTAACAAATGAATAAACTAAGAACACTGATGCATTTATCTGTTCGTGTCCGCTGTCCCCTCATCCTTCTCTAAGATAAGTAACTTCAGAATAAGTAGTGCACAAAAACACCTCAGGCTAAATGGCTGTTTTAATGGTGACCTATTTCCCAGAAAGCACCGTGCCTCCCATTTTTGTGATGGATGCTTTCAGACATCCTTTCCCCCTTCCCCTCACTTGCTCATGGATGAGAACAGTCGCCAGTGTGTGCTTGGATGCTACAGTGTGCCACACTGTAGCCACCTGGCATTATTTTAATTCACAGGAACACAAAAGAGGAGAATGAGTGCAAAGATTGGACAAAGACTTGTTTACACACAACCTCTTTTCTGGCATTTTCTGAGATTTTATTTTCATTGGGGTAGCAAAGCACAGAGTAGGTATGAGAAGAAAACAGGTCAAAGTGGTTTAGGGTTAGGCATCAGATATACTGAAGAAACATAAGGTTTAGGTCAGGGCTTTGTGTCTGTGGTAGTGATGTGCCGGTCGCGAACGAAACGGCTCTTAGAGCCGGGTCTTTGACGTGAACGACTTCACTCTGCACGCGAGCCTTGTGCTTTACGCTGGGCAGAGGGGGGAGGGGCGGTAGTTACACTCAGTAGCACAGGAACAGAGCCGGAGGGAGAGAGAGAGAGAGCCAGGGACAACAAGGTCACATTAAAGGTATAGTAATCATCCACAACTATTTTCAGTTGCAGATGATAAAGGATTCAGAAAGTTTATTCATGCAGGGCCATATGACAGAGAATATGCATCTTCTTTTTGTTTTCATATTTTAATTTATATTTAATTGTGTTGTGGTTTGCAGTGTTTTGTGTTGTTTCACGTTAAATTTGTTTAAAAGGAAAAAGCTGAAAATTTAAATAGTTAAAAGTTGAAATGTGAATAGTTGGTTTTTGTATTATATGATTTATTTATTACATTTTATGTGGAGTGAATAAATAAAAGTATATTTACGGTGGCCCCTAGAGACAAAACACGTACAAAAGACAACAGAAGTGCTCCAGGATGCTAGGGGGCAGTGTTGAGCTTTTGTTACCTAGTGGCTACACAAGCCAGCAAGTACCAACGACCGGATTTGGTGTGTGGTAGTAACAGGTAAATGAACATCTTTTTTGAATTGACCCTTGACACAAGTGAAAAAAAATCTCAAAGCTGCAGTATACATGCTAACTTGGGATTTAAGGAGTCACAAAGAAAAGAAAACTGGGAGCACAGCTCTGTCCTCAGTCCTATCTAGCAACTCTAGTACAAACACTTCTGTGGATAGCATTACTTTGGCCTCCAAGGAAGCTCTGAGTCATTTTTGACTATGATGACCATTTAATGCCAATAAATCTCTAGAAGTTGCTGCTTTAATTTGCACATGTTAATCATGTTAAAGTTGACTGATGTTGAATAACTGGTCTTCCCTTTACTTCTTAAATACAAAAGCTTTGCTTTTTTATTTCCTTACTGACAGTTTATCCTAAAAGTTGATCCATGAAAAGCATCCAGTTGATCTGAAACACCACGGCAAGAGTATGAATGAAGTATGAAGAAACTAGGAAGAGCAATTGTAATTCTCATATTCTCCCGCTACTTTCCAGGGATAAACATCAAAATTCCTCTATTCACATACAAAGCCTTCAACTGTGAGGTTTCGCCAAAGGACGTTATCCCTGGAGACAACTTTCGATATTTCGCCATTAAAGACTAAACTGCTGTAACTCAAAGATACTTTTTTACTTTTACTTTTTTTTAACCTTATGTCTAAATTTTGTTTTGCCATGTTTATTATATTTTATTGCTGTTGTTGTTCTCGTGTTGTAAGGTGACCCTGAGGGTCTGAAAGGTGCCTATAAATAAAATGTATTATTATTATTATTATACATTGTCTATGTCAACCATATTCTAAATCCAACAGGAAGTCAGTCATTTTGAATTTAATGTGTAATTTTAGCAGCATTTTTCACTAATTTCAGGCACAAACACCTCCTAAGGATTTAATTAGATCAACGTGATCTTCAGTGAGTACAATTTAAAGACCTTGGTGACATTAAATTTCGAAGCTTTTGAGTTTTCATCGAAAGGACGTAGTCATGGCAGCCCACCAAACTTAGATGGAAAGATGCGTCCAGCATAAATCTGGAGACATCTAGGTGCCAATATTAGGTAGGGCCAAATACTGGCAATAGGAATTCACAGTAGGGTATAATCAACATCCAATCTACAGGGTGGGCCATTTATATGGATACACCGTAATAAAATGGGAATGGTTGGTGATATTAAAGTCCTGTTTGTGGCACATTAGTATATGTGAGGGGGCAAACTCCTCAAGATGGGTGGTGACCATGGTGGCCATTTAGAAGTCGGCCATCTTGGATACAACTTTTGTTTTTTCAGGAGGAAGAGGGCCATGTGACACATCAAACTTATTGGTAATGTCACAAGAAAAACAATGGTGTGCTTGGTTTCAACGTAACTTTATTCTTTCATGAGTTATTTACAAGTTTCTGACCACTTATAAAATGTGTTCAATGTGCTGCCCATTGTGTTGGATTGTCAATGCAACCCTCTTCTCCCACTCTTCACACACTGATAGCAACACCGCAGGAGAAATGCCAGCACAGGCATCCAGTATCCGTAGTTTCAGGTGCTGCACATCTCGTATCTTCACACCATAGACAATTGCCTTCAGATGACCCCAAAGATAAAAGTCTAAGGGGGTCAGATCAGGAGACCGTGGGGGCCATTCAACTGGCCCACGATGACCAATCCACTTTCCAGGAAACTGTTCATCTAGGAATGCTCGGACCCGGCACCCATAATGTGGTGTTGCACCATCTTGCTGGAAAAACTCAGGGAACGTGCCAGCTTCAGTGCACAAAGAGGGAAACACATCATCATGTAGCAATTTAAATATCCAGTGGCCTTGAGGTTTCCATTGATGAAGAATGGACCCACTATCGTTGTACCCCATATACCACACCAAACCATCACTTTTGTTGTCCAACAGTCTTGGAGGATCCATCCAATGTGGGTTAGTGTCAGACCAATAGCGGTGGTTTTGTTTGTTAACTTCACCATTCACATAAAAGTTTGTCTCATCACTGAACAAAATCTTCTGCGTGAACTGAGGGTCCTGTTCCAATTTTTGTTTTGCCCATTCTGCAAATTCTGTGCCGATCTGGGTCATCCTCGTTGAGATGCTGCAGTAGCTGGAGTTTGTAAGGGTGCCATTTGTGAGTAGCTAATATCCGCCGAAGGGATGTTCGACTAATGCCACTCTCCAGTGACATGCAGCGAGTGCTACGCTGTGGGCTCTTGCTGAATGAAGCTAGGACAGACACTGATGTTTCTTCATTAGTGACAGTTTTCTTGCATCCACATTTTGGCAAATCCAACACTGAACCAGTTTCACAAAACTTAGCAAGCAGTTTGCTAACTGTAGCATGGGAGATGGGTGGTCTCGTAGGGTGTCTTGCATTGAAATCTGCTGCAGTGACCCGGTTACTGCATTCACCAGATATCAACACAATTTTGATCCACTCCTCACGTGTTAACCTCTTCGAAATGTCAATGGCTGTGAACAAAGAGAAACTTGTAAATAACCCATGAAAGAATAAAGTTACGTTGAAACCAAGCACACCATTGTTTTTCTTGTGACATTACCAATAAGTCTGATGTGTCACATGGCCCTCTTCCTATTGCAAAAACAAAAGTTGTATCCAAGATGGCCGACTTCTAAATGGCCACCATGGTCACCACCCATCTTGAGGAGTTTGCCCCCTCACATATACTAATGTGCCACAAACAGGACTTTAATATCACCAACCATTCCCATTTTATTACGGTGTATCCATATAAATGGCCCACCCTGTACATGAAGCATAGCTGAGGGAGGATCCAGAGTCCCCTGATCCAACTATATGCTTTATCACAAAGAAAAGTTTTAAGCCTAATTTAAAAGTGGAGAGGGTGTCTGTCTCCGTAATCCAAACTGGAAGGGTTTCCAGAATCAACTCAGAATCAACAAGGAGGAGCCAATTTCTCCTGAAATATGCTCTCTCTTTCTAGTGTCTTCCTGCAGCAATTTGCCAAAGCAATCAACTGAAGGTTCTGTGGGATTTTTCATTTTAGAGATATTACTTAAGTAGCAGAAAGTCTAATATGTTTGTTTAACATGTGCACTGAAAGACATACTGTATCCTGGTCAAAACTGACTCTTATCTGGCTTCATGGAAAGATAGAGCTGGGTGTCATCTGCATAGCAGTTAAAATGTATGCTATGTCTTCTAATGATGCTGCCTAGGGGAAGCATGTATAATGTAAACAGAATTGGTCCTAGCACTGAACCCTGTGGAACTCCATAATTAACCTCAGAGTGTGAAGAGGACTCTCCATTTACATGCACAAATTGGAGTCTATTAGATAGATATGATACAAACCACTGCAGCACAGTACCTGTAATACCTACAGCATGTTCTAATCGCTCTAATAGGATATTATGGTCGACAGTATCGAACGCTGCACTAAGGTCAAGAAGGACAAGCACAGAGATGAGTCCACTGTCAGAGGCCATAAGAAGATCATTTGTAACCTTCACTAAAGCTGTTTCTGTGCTGTGATGAACTCTGAAACCTGACTGAAACTCTTCAAATAAACCATTCCTCTGCAGATGATCTGTTAGCTGTTTGACAACTACTCTTTCAAGGATTTTTGATATGAAAGGAAGGTTGGAGATTGGCCTATAATTAGCTAAGACTGCTGGGTCTAGAGATGGCTTTTTGAGTAAAGGTTTAACTGCAGCCACCTTGAAGGCCTGTGGTACATAGCCGATTATTAGAGATAGGTTGATCATATATAAGATCGAAGAATTAATCAATGGCAGGACTTCTTTGAGCAGTTTTGTAGGAATGGGGTCTAAAAGACACGTTGATGGTTTGGAGGAAGTAATTATTGAAGTTAACTCAGAAAGATCAATTGGAGAAAGTCTAACTTAACATCAATGGTACTAAGAGTAGCTGTAGATAATATTACATCTGTGGGATGATTTTGAGTAATTTGTTTTCTAATGGTTAAAATGTTATTTGTGAAGAAGTTCATGAAGTCATCACTAGTTAACGTTAAAGGGATGGTTAGCTCAATAGAGCTCTGACTGTTTGTCAGCCTGGCTACAGAGCTGAAGAGAAACCTGGGGTTGTTCTTATTTTCTTCAATCAGTGAGAATATTAGGACATTGTCTGGCTTCACAGAGAGCTTTTTTTTATTATAAAGCAGAAAACTATTTCTCCAGGCTAAATGATGATCTTCTAAATTAGTAAGACTCAATTTCCGCTCCACCAGAACACTACTCTGTGGGAGTAACGTACTTCAGTCATATTGATCCAGGTGGAAGGTTAGGAAAATAAAACATTCATGCTAGTCGAAATAATGACCCATCTGGACACTTCAATACAGTTATCAGTCCCACACTGGACCGGTCACACTCGCCTGGTAGCTTAAGACTTCGGTGTTTCACAGATATCATCAAACAATATATGAATCATTCTGGTCTCAATGACAGCTGGAGGAAAAACAACCCTTCATCCAGAGACTTATTTTTCCATCAATCCCTCTCACGCGTTGCTTTCTCTGCCTCAGTAACTCCCTTACAACAATCCACTCAATCATACTTAGGGAATGGGATTTTTCAAAACACTTTCAATATTATTAATATATTTAAAACCTTTTATAGCCAGCTATACTCTTCTGACCACAACCCATAGTAGAAAACTTTCAATGAAAACTTAGATTGACCCAGACTTTCCAAAAAGCAAGCAGACATGTTAGATGAACCTATTACTATAGATGAACTCCATAAAGCACTTAGTGAATGCCAAATATGAAATCACAATGGATCACAATTTTATAAACACTTCTGCCAAATCATGTTGTCATGATTCAGACCAGGAGTGACATGTTTAGCCGCATGTTCTCCTTAAATTGCTGGCTGTCTGAGTGGTGTCCCAGAAATGATGTGGGCTTCATAGATAATTGGCAAACCTTCTGGAGGAAACCTGGTCTTGTTAGGAGAGATGGCATCCATCCCACTTTGGATGGAGCAGCTCTCATTTCTAGAAATATCGACAAATTTATTAAACCCCTCAAAACATGACTATCCAGAGTTGGGACCAGGAAGCAGAGTTGCAGTCTTACACGCCTCTCTGCAGCTTCTCTCCTCCTGCTACCCCCCCAAAAACCCATCTCCATAGAGACTGTGTCAGCTTCCAAAAAGACAAAAAACAAACTAAAAACCAGCAACAAACAACTTAAACATTTACAAAGAAAGAACAATACAGTATCCACATCTGAACCAAAGAGTAAAACAGTGAAATGTGGACTATTAAATATTAGGTCTCTCTCTTCCAAGTCTCTGTTAGTACATGACTTAATAATTGATCAACAAATTGATTTACTCTGCCTTACAGAAACCTGGTTGCAGCAGGATGATTATGTTAGTTTAAATGAATCAACACCCCCGAGTCATTCTAACTACCAGAAATCTCGAAGCACAGGTCGAGGGGGCGGTGTGGCAGCAATTTTTCACACCAGTCTATTAATTAATGAAAGACCAAGACAGACTTTTAATTCATTTATAAGCCTGATGCTTAACATTGTCCACGCCAGCTGTGAAACTCAGAAACCAGTCTTACTTGTTATCATCTATCGTCCACCTGGGCCTTACACAGAGTTTCTGTCTGATTTCTCAGACTTTATATCTAATTTAGTTCTGAGCTCAGATAAAATAATTATTGTGGGTGATTTTAACATCCATGTTGATGCTAAAAATGACAGCCTCAACATGGCATTTAATCTGTTGTTAGACTCAATTGGTTTCTCTCAAAATGTAAAAGAACCCACCCACCACTTTAATCACACTCTAGATCTTGTTTTAACATATGGCATAGAAACTGAACATTTAACAGTGTTTCCTGAAAACCCTCTCCTGTCTGATCATTTCTTGATAACATTTACATTTACAATAATTGATTACGCAGCAGTGGAGAGTGGACTTTATCAAAGTAGATGTCTTTCTGAAAGCGCTGTAACTAAGTTTAAGAATATAATCCAGCCACTGTTATCATCGTCAATGCCCTGTACCAACACAGAGCAGAGCAGCTATCTGAACGCTACCCCAACAGAGGTCGATTATCTTGTTAATAATTTCACCTCCTCACTACGTACGACTCTGGATACTGTAGCTCCAGTGAAAACTAAGGTCTCTAATCAGAAGTACCTCACCCCGTGGTATAATTCTCAAACACGTACCCTAAAGCAGATGACTCGTAATCTGGAGAGGAAATGGCGTGTCACAAATTTAGAGGATCATCATTTAGCCTGGAGAAATAGTTTGTTGCTTTATAAGAAAGCCCTCCGCAAAGCCAGAACATCTTACTATTCATCACTGATTGAAGAAAATAAGAACAACCCCAGGTTTCTCTTCAGCACTGTAGCCAGGCTGACAAAAAGTCAGAGCTCTTTTGAGCCAACCATCCCTTTAACGTTAACTCGTGATGACTTCATGAACTTCTTCACAAATAAAATTTTTATCATTAGAGAAAAAATTACCAATAATCATCCCACAGATGTAATATTATCTACAGCTACTCTTAGTTCCATTGATGTTAAGTTAGACTCTTTTTCTCCAATCGATCTTTCTGAGTTAACTTCAATAATTACTTCCTCCAAACCATCAACGTGTCTTTTAGACCCCATTCCTACAAAACTGCTCAAAGAAGTCCTGCCATTGATTAATTCTTCGATCTTATATATGATCAACCTATCTCTAATAATCGGCTATGTACCACAGGCCTTCAAGGTGGCTGCAGTTAAACCTTTACTCAAAAAGCCATCTCTAGACCCAGCAGTCTTAGCTAATTATAGGCCAATCTCCAACCTTCCTTTCATATCAAAAATCCTTGAAAGAGTAGTTGTCAAACAGCTAACAGATCATCTGCAGAGGAATGGTTTATTTGAAGAGTTTCAGTCAGGTTTCAGAGTTCATCACAGCACAGAAACAGCTTTAGTGAAGGTTACAAATGATCTTCTTATGGCCTCTGACAGTGGACTCATCTCTGTGCTTGTCCTTCTTGACCTTAGTGCAGCATTCGATACTGTCGACCATAATATCCTATTAGAGCGATTAGAACATGCTGTAGGTATTACAGGTATTGCACTGCAGTGGTTTGTATCGTATCTATCTAATAGACTCCAATTTGTGCATGTAAATGGAGAGTCCTCTTCACACACTGAGGTTAATTATGGAGTTCCACAGGGTTCAGTGCTAGGACCAATTCTGTTTACATTATACATGCTTCCCCTAGGCAGCATCATTAGAAGACATAGCATACATTTTCACTGCTATGCAGATGACACCCAGCTCTATCTGTCCATAAAGCTAGATAACACACACCAATTAGTTAAACTGCAGGAATGTCTTAAAGACATAAAGACTTGGATGGCCACTAACTTTCTGCTTCTTAACTCAGATAAAACTGAGGTCATTGTACTCGGCGCTGAAAAGCTTAGAAATATGGTATCTAACCAGATTCTTACTCTGGATGGCATTACCTTGGCCTCCAGTAACACTGTGAGGAACCTTGGAGTCATTTTTGACCAGGATATGTCCTTCAACGCACATATTAAACAAATATGTAAGACTGCGTTCTTCCATTTGCGCAACATCTCTAAAATTAGAAATATCCTGTCTCAGAGTGATGCTGAAAAACTAGTTCATGCATTTATTACTTCCAGGCTGGACTACTGCAATTCATTATTATCAGGATGTCCAAAAAACTCACTGAAAAGCCTTCAGTTAATCCAAAATGCTGCAGCAAGAGTACTGACAGGGACTAGAAAGAGAGAGCATATTTCTCCTGTTTTGGCTTCCCTTCATTGGCTTCCTGTTAAATCCAGAATTGAATTCAAAATCCTGCTCCTCACATACAAGGTCTTAAATAATCAGGCCCCATCTTATCTTAATGACCTTGTAGTACCATATTACCCTATTAGAGCACTTCGCTCTCGCTCTGCAGGCCTACTTGTTGTTCCTAGAGTATTTAAAAGTAGAATGGGAGGGAGAGCCTTCAGTTTTCAGGCCCCTCTTCTGTGGAACCAGCTTCCAGTTTGGATTCGGGAGACAGACACTATCTCTACTTTTAAGATTAGGCTTCAAACTTTCCTTTTTGCTAAAGCATATAGTTAGGGCTGGACCAGGTGACCCTGAATCCTCCCTTAGTTATGCTGCAATAGATGTAGGCTGCCGGGGGATTCCCATGATGCATTGAGTTTTTCCTTTCCAGTCACCTTTCTCACTCACTATGTGTTAACAGACCTCTCTGTATTGAATCATATCTGTTATTAATCTCTGTCTCTCTTCCACAGCATGTCTTTTATCCTGTCTTCCTTCTCTCACCCCAACCAATCACAGCAGATGGCCGCCCCTCCCTGAGCCTGGTTCTGCCGGAGGTTTCTTCCTGTTAAAAGGGAGTTTTTCCTTCCCACTGTCGCCAAAGTGCTTGCTCATAGGGGGTCATATGATTGTTGGGCTTTTCTCTGTATCTATGAAGCGCCTTGAGGCGACATTTGTTGTGATTTGGCGCTATATAAATAAAATTGAATTGAATTGAATTGAATTGAATGATCACACAAAGTAATGACACAAATAATACCAAGCGATATTATGACTCTCCAACTAAAAACTAACCAACATATCGCTCTCTCTCATTAATAAATACAGACATTAAAATAATCACTAAAGCTCTAGCTACTAAAAAAGAAAACGTTACCCAAACATGAATACATCCAGATCAAACCAGCTTTATGAAAACCTGAAATGACAGATTAATCAACTTCATAACTTACCTCTAAACACCATACCATAATAATCATACTAGCATTAGATGCATAGAGGAGTTTGATACAGTTAACTGGACACTTCAACCTACACAGACTGGCTTTTGGATGCTCAGATAAAAACACTGTGCACTTCACCCAGGTAAATATAGCACAAAACCAACTCAACTTGTATTATTGTTGGCTCTTACAATACAAAGCGCCTTGAGGCGACCATTGTTGTGATTTGGTGCTGTATGAAAAATTGACCTCAACCATTTTTCAGTTTTAGTCTCTCTTTCCTACATTTCTGTACTAAAACAAACTACATTACTATCAGTGTAACTCTGACGGCCTGGTGGAATGCAAACAAACTACTTCCCTCCAGATTAACTGAAGAGACCATGAAAATCACTCACCCCAGAAAAATAACTTCCAAACTACAATTTTCCAATATTGATGTATCGATCATGTGTTATATATCACCATACAAATGGGGACCTGGAGTACTCTTCCAGCGCTGACCTCTGGACAGAAATGTGCAGTAACATTTTCTGACCAAAAATGCACACCTACTATTTACACTTTATAAAACAATCCACAGGACCCACCTCAAAGGAAAATGTTTCAAATGGCTTTGGGTAGCATTGCCACTTGTTCACAGTGCACTTCAGGGAGCTCAGGCAATGACCTTCACACCACATGGGTGTGTCACCCAGTCCTATAGTTTACATGCTGTGACTGAGAGATTATCCAGAATCCCTCCATCACTGTGCTTCACTATAGGCTGAAACCATGCACATGTTTTGAATACTACAATATGTTTTAGTTAAACAAATAAATACCTTGGCCCCACCCTGGAATTCCTTTTTAATGTATTGATTAGTGTTAACTTATTTTAATTCATTTTTTTATCCTTTCTCCCTTTTGTCTTCTTTTTTTCCCTCTTGCTGATTTCTCAGCATCTGTGTGGGTAAGACCTAGACCACATGTGGACCAGGTGATTTAGGAAGGCAAGCCAGGTCACCAATGTAGATTCATCATCAACTAGATCAGTGTCCTTCTCCCCTAATAAACAGGCTCCCTCCTTAGGGTCCGGGGGTAACCCAAAGCAGTGCTAAGTCATCTAGAACAGAGCGGTGCAGTACCACCTCCCGGTGGGACATGCCTGGAGCACCTCACCCAGAGGAGCCCAGGAGGCATCCTTGTCAGATGACACACCTCAACTTCCTGTTAAAAGGGAGTTTTTCCTTCCCACTGTCGCCAAAGTGCTGCTCATAGGGGGTCATATGATTGTCGGGTTTTGCTCTGTACGTGTTATTGTAGGGTCGACCTTACAGTATAAAGCAGCTTGAGGCGACCGTTGTTGTGGTTTGGCGCTGTGTAAATAAAACTGAATTGAAAATTGAATTGAATTAAATGTTAGTAGTAGTAATAGTGATGGTGATAGTGTTATTACTGTGGTTATTATCCTCGTAGCCAACAAACATGACATACAAACATATATACATGTTTTGGCTTTGTTCTTTGTGTTTTCATCTTTTCCAGTTGCCTTCTTTCTTGTTTCTGTCTATGCAAACCTTTTCCTGTTTTATGTTCATACAACGTACAATAAAAGAAGAGAAAGACATGGACAGACAATAATTAGTGTAAATAACAGAGTTCAGGTGCATCGCTATCTGTCAGATGGTCATACAGGCAAACACAAGCATGTGTACACTCATATTTACACATACAAACACTTTCTCCTCCACAGGAACAGCTCCTGTGTTGGCAGCTCTCACAGAGAGTTGCAACATTGTGTCAACATTGAACTTTTCTCACAGCTTTGCTGCATGATGCTTTCAGGGGGCCTTGCTCACACTCTCTGTGTGGCAACATCATGGCAGGTCAGTGCGGCTCTCATATTTGATGACAGTGAGGATGGATTAGATGAGGAAGTTTTAGAAGTTGACACGGAATATAATCTGACCCCACCAAGAAAGGATTGATGAGGAGGAATCCAGTGATGAAGAGAATGGCCATGCAGAGGCTGATCTCACATTCAAGTGAAAGAATGGGAACTCTTCCCCACCCGAGAATGAAGGTAGGCTTTCAGCTGACACTGTCATCAGGATTGATGACATCACATCCTGCTTTGAACTGTTCTGGACTCAGTCCTCAGTCAAAGCCATACTGGTAAACTTGACCAACTTGAAGGGGAAACAGGGGAAACGCATGCATGAGTCTTTGATTTGAGTGGTGAGTACAGATCCAGAAAGGACTCTACCAGCAGTTTATGGGATGCAGAGTCCACTCGGACAATTTTTTCAGGCCATCGTGTCACTCCAGAAAATGTTCATGTTGTTACAGGTGATTTGCTTTGACAGATACAAGACCAGGTCGTGGTCAACAAGACAAAAATGGCTGTGATGAGAGAAGTTCGGTCTGGTTGCTTTAGGGGACACTGCCCTTTCAAACAGCCAAGCAAGCAGTGTAAATGTGGCATAAAGGTTTATGGTTAATGTTATGCTTGGAACATGTAGGTTTATACTGGGAAACCCACTGATAGTGTTGGTGAAAGAACCAAGAGAGGTTTGTGGTTCTGGAGACTGATTGGACGTCTCAAGGGACAGTTCCTTCATCTCCTATGCTCTTAGTCACAAGCTGTGTCAGAACGAAGTATGGTCTGGGGATAATTTACTCTTTACACAAGTAGGTGTAAAAGTAACGCAGGTGTTACTTTATGTGACTGTATAAAACCTTTAAATGGTTTCAAAACAAATATTCATGCAAACTTTCAGCCACAGTCTCTGATGATCAGTTTACTGTGATTCAACTGATCCTTCTTAGAGTGAAAATGATCTAAGCTCAGATTAATGAGACCTGCAGAAACTGTAAAGTTCACAAGAACATAAGTTGATACAAAGATCTAACACAACAAGTAGTGATAATGTATCTATTATTATAGTTTTTATGGTGAGTCTTAATGGTTGTTTTTGAAATTGTTTAACACCAAATGACCACAACGTTCAATAGCTTATCCCACATAACCTCTCCTATTTTATTTGTTTATGTCTCATGCTTTTATGATTCTGTAAACTTTATTCTACTGTGTACAGCGACCTTGAGTGTTTTGAAAGGCGCTTTCAAATAAAATGTATTATTATTATTATTATTAACGTGAGGGTTAAAGGTGCCTCCTGTGCAGAAGCAGAGTTTCTCTTTCTTGTAATCTTTGAGTACAATTCCAACACGTCCCACTAGTTTTGGTTTTTAACGTCTTTGAAATCTTTTCTTCTGTACTGTGTAGCTCTTGAATTTCTTCATGATACTTTAAGAGAAATAATTCTGTTGACAACCAACAAGTCCAAGAGTAACAATAAATACTTCCTAAATTACCCCGGAGTCGTTCCTATCTCCCTTCTGCTCTACCTGAGCACTTTATAGAGCCTGCCTCATTCACACAAGCACTTTCTTTCTATGCTTTTTCTTCTAACAGTCACCCACATTCATACTCCAGTGGACGCATCAGAGAGCAACTCGGGTTGAGTATCTTACCCATACAGACTGCCAGGGATCAAACCACCAACCTTCTGATTAGTAGATGACCTGCTCCATTGCACAAGCCAGAGCCAAGCTTAAAACATCTGGTGGTGTTTCCCAGGTGGTCCATCTGGGCCCAACCCAGCTTAGCCAATGAGATAGGGCGAGCTCACAAACAGCCAGAACATCACTGGCTGTTTCATTCTTATAATGAAGACATGTCCCATAATGTCACTGTGTTTACAGATTTAGGTCAGCTCAACATGAGCAACAGCTGGGCCACACACACACACACACACACATGCACAAGCACACAGCTGGAAAAACAAAGCCGGAATGACAACAACTGGGAGTCACAACAACCAACGAGATGCCATTTTGAAGAGGGAGAGCCCGGCTACACGCCACAGCATGAGCAGCTCATGTTTAGCATTTAACAACAGTACAAAGTATGTGAGCACACGCTGCTGACAGGAACACGAGTGCATGCAAAGACAAGTGCGTCAGACTTTTGGGCTAAACGTTTAATAACACTCTCAATATTTTTCATCATGCTTAGGCTACTAAACATGTCTTGAACTATTTTTAGTCCCTCAAAGAATACTAAAAATACCAACAAAGATAACATCTGGTTCATCATCAGAGACTCTTTTGTTGCAATAAAACACAGTGTGTATAATAAGGTTAAAGCTATAATTGTATTTCTCACATCAGATTAGAAGCCTGACAGTTTGAATCAAGCATAAAAGTCAAGCCTCTTCCTGCCTTATCATACGGGACTTTCCAAAAACATGTCATCAGTGCCAGTTTGGACAGACGATCCCAGTGATCCCAGTGATCCCAGCTCGAGTGCAGAGTTCAGTGCAGCATTAAGTGCAACAAGCATTTCCACAGCTGAGGTCCTTTGTGTGGCAGACAAGGACACACATTTCAGACCATAAGAAAGGGCACAGCAGGACACAGAGCTGCTGGCATTTTCTGCCTCTCTCTGCACGACTAAAGCAGCCGGCAGCCGGCCCACCCAAATATATTAGTACTGCACCGTCACCGTCGGTGGGTGTCAGCTGAACAGCTGGAACGACATGCACTCACGCAAAGCGTATCCAGTCCATCCAATCCGGAATAACACACTACCACTTACCTGTGGTGGAGTGCAGACTTTCCAAACTCCAATAGCGAGACAGGACCCCCCTCAAAGTGCCGCCCAAGCTGCCTCCTCCACCTCCACCCTTGCATACACCCACTCCGAGACCTCCGTCCACCATGCCGTCCACCCCTCTGCCTGTTGGGCTCCCGCCGTCTGATTCAGAGCCCGGTGACAGCCCAGAGCTGCCGCTGCCGCTACTACCACAACTGCCCCCTGGCAGCGGCACGCCCCCCTCCGAGCCCTGCTGAGTCCGCATCCCTGTGTGGAAACCCAACAACAAGGGGTGGAGGGAAATGTAAAAGGGGAGTGGAACTAAGAAAATAAAGAAAATGAAGAGAAGCGGCTAAGCAGATGGTTTATTCTCCTGGCAAGCAGACAGCACAATGGAGGAGGAGGAGGAGGATGAGGAGGAGGCAGCCTTTTGGCTGGTATCTGCTGCGGTATTTGCTGAGGTAAGCTTCAGCTGTCAACTTCCCGCTTTCTCCTCCCATGCACAGAATAGAAGAGGCGTAGCAGCGCTCCACTCCACCCTTGGATTCTCTGCTCCGCCGTGATACAGCGCTCGTCTCCTCTCTTTCTCTTCCTGCTTCTCTTGCTCTCTTTATCAATTTGAACGCTGCTTCGCTTCCTTACATTAAATCACACAGTCATCTCCCTCTCCCCCTATCGCTTACTCTGTTTCCAGGCTCACATCAGTAGGGGTCCTGCAGGGGGGTTTCTGCATCTCGACCGTGTCATTTGCCTGCTACAGAAAGCCTGGATGGCTCACTAATGGTGCAGCATCCATCAAGGTTTCCCTCCCGCAGTCTTATATATTCCCCTGCTCTCCGAAACATACGATAAAGCAGAAACATGCACATGCACACACTCTATATTCTGTTGGTTTTCAGGATGGATTTTTTTAAGCCAAACTGGGTTCCTACCATTGTAAATAAGGCATAGTACACACATGATGCTGTTTAATATAGAGGTGTGAAACAAACGGACTGACTGAACAGGTCAGAACTGTCCAAAGACTGAAAACTGCAGAGACTGAAACCTGCAAAGACACGGTTTCTACTTACACCAAAAAGGAAGTGCAACATATAAAATAACTACAAGAAATATGCAGTAATTACCGAGTATTTCATATATCAACACTAAATCATTAGTCTCCACAGTAGACTGAAAGGGCTCAGTATCTTATATTTGTAACTGTAGTGTCTGTTGATACTGCGTTTAAAGTTCCCTGAGCAAAAATGTAAATATCCACCTGTTTAAAGGATATTTGCACCAAACCCCAGTGATGTCCAGCTGGGCAGAAAACTGTCCGTTTAAAAGGAAGACGGAGTGGGCTGACAGGCCAGCTCAAGCTCCTGAGGGCACAGCAACTGTTCGTGCATGTGAACATCATTTGTTTTGGGGGATTTTTTAAATAATTTGACCCAAAAGTTCCCT